>NC_088875.1:27925327-28147291 GCF_032884065.1 Artemia franciscana
AGAACATATAAAAAGCTGGTCTATTGTGCAAACAGTGTAAAAACTTAGAAACCTTGAGCTTTAGGTGGGTAGGCTTAGGCCTGAAGGAATCCCTGCACATGTACCTGGCCAATACGATAAAGAATCCTCCAATTTATTCAAACACAATTCAATTCAGCTAGCATTTGAGTCCAACGTCGAGTTGTTTATGTAGTAACAGGCAAACTTCGCAACTACAAAAACTCCCAATTTTTAATAAAGATGCTGAATCTAATAGCTCAAAAAAAAGGTGTAAATTAGAAATAAATCTTATTCCTATGAGTATACTGTGTATTATTGAGTATATTGTATGTGGTTTTACTTTGGATATTACAAAAAAAAAGAAGAAAAAAACTACAAATTATGACGATTAATCAGAATTAAATTAAACAGGGAATCATAACATCATCGGGATGAGAGCTGTAAAGGAAGATTCCTTAATTTGGGTAAGCCTTATTAGACGATTTCAATAAAGCAGCATAGCTTTGCAACCCAAAAGCCAACAACCCAAAAGTCAAACCCAGAAAGTCCCAAGTTTGCCCTCCCCCCTACAATAATAATTTGTAAATACAAATACGCCCTTTGAGGTTTTTAATAACTACCTAAAGATTTTAAAATAAATTTTACAGGGTCGGGCATATTCCCCTCAAAATAACTTGCGGCCCTTCTTATCGCATTAAATAATTCGTACGTCCTTGGTCTTGAGGACAGACGAAACGAACGAGATGATTCGAGCAGGATCAGCTGGACACCCTAATAAACACGGCCGGACACTCTTTTCTTTCATAAAAAGAAACCGAAAATTACTAAACCCGTGATTTTGTGACTGGTGGTAAGAATCGTATCATCGAGTACCAGTGTTGTCGAGCTTATCGAGCTTAGAATGAAAAAACCACGCAAATCACCAAAAATTGTACAACTTACAAAAAATTGTATCACGTAAAAAATTACTTTTTCTTTTATGTAAAAAAATTTATTAACTTATTATATAAAGATCGTTCCAGCGCAAATATTTTTTTTTGGCAAAAATAAATTTATGCTGAAATATTTGGTTAAGAGAAAAAATCAGAGAAATTCTTTAGGATAAGCTCTTTTCATTCAAAATCATAAAAAAAAAGTATCACATGCGAGATTTTTTGATATTTGGATTTCTGTTGGCACACACAACGAGGAGACTTGATGAAAAATAAATAGTCATTGCCTGAAAATTCCAAATGGAAGACGTGGTTTTAAGATATCTTTCTTTTCCCTGCTAAGATCTATTTGAATTCAGTTCCCGAATAGAAAAATGGCTGGCACAACTCTCACTATCTCTGGGAAACGCATAAAAAAAAAAGATGCAGAAGAACCAGATTTTGTATGACAATTTTGGACAAATCTCCTTCGACGTTGTTCACTGCATTCACGAGATTTATGGCTATTCACAACCAAAACGCGCCAAACTAACCATATTTAAAATACAAAAGTTTTATAAATAAACCGACATAATTAGGATTACCCAAGGAACCTAGAATTGTCTAGAGTAACCAAAACAGTTGCGCCAGTTGGGCACTCCATTGATTTATAAGTTTCTAGTCTTTGGTCACGACTCTTTTGGTACTAAAAATGCGTCGAGGATAATATTTTAAATTTACTCCTCTGTTTCATATTTCAGCTCTAGATTTAAAATAACTATCGACCGGCAGACGTGGGAAAAGCAAATAGAATACACATTTTCACCATGAATTCATAACCGAAACCCACAAGAACTTTTAATTCGACAAAAGAATTTTCCTAAATTTTTACAAACGAAGTTTCGGGGAAAGCTTCTGAAGAGTCATAAATCATTCATATGCATTAGCTGTAAAAATTTGGAGGGCTTTTGACCAAATTTATATCTAGACTCATATTTTTTTAAATAGAGCTTTTCCTGACTTTTTGCTGCAAGCTTTAAGGGAACATTTCAATTTAAGGAGAATGGAAGATACAAAATTTTGGAACATATATGAAAATTTGGAGAAAAAAAATTGCGCTAAACTATAAAATTCAGATATACTGACAATTTTGTAACTGTATCACCTTCTAACATTAATACTGAAAATTCCAAAATGGAATACTTCTACCACTGTTGGTAACGGTCTCAGATAGACTTCTGATTTAGACATCCCACAAAGGCCATGACTTGAATATTAAACCGGGTAAAATAAGACATAAAAGTCAACCGATTGAATTTATGATAGAGCTCGGCGGTAAGAAGTTAAAGACCGTACGAAGGTACAAAATAGCTGATTTTCAGGTTGTAACTTTTTCACTCGAGTTTTAATAGACAATTAGCGTAACCAACTATTTCTAATACTCAATGAAAAAGATACGGTCAATTTTTAATTTGGCTTGATTCGAAATTAGTAAAAGCATTGGCCGCCATGGTATAGATGAATAGAAAAGTTTCAGAAAAGCCGACATCAGAATCATGTGTTAGGTAAGAAAGGTGGCTGCGTAGCGTGTTTTGTACGTGAGCAGTTGGCGCCACGGTTTCTACAGATTCCCCATATTAATGATAATAATGAAATGATTTGGATTATAATTCGACCAAAAAAGTTTTCGAGATCTGGGTAAAATTCTAGTTAATTGACTTCTTGCTATTTTGGAAAGGGTTTAGGTTAGGAAAATGAAACTTTCAGGGATGGATCTACAGGCTAAAGTATGTCCCGGGAAGGTATTTTGAAGTACCTACCTCCACTCCTTCTCCCTCTAGAGGGCCCTGACCTTTGATGACCTTTAAAAATATGTGTGTTATAAAAGTGAAACCTTGCAAAATAGATTTCCTGCTTAATTGAAGTACAACGAAATTGTTTTCAGCTTCATAACTTTGCTCAATCCCATTTTATAAGGTTTTAAAGATATGCAAATACATTTCCTAAATTATGAAAAAAAAAAACATTGATATGGCTCAAAATTCTACTCAAATAACAGGAATTACATTTTCAGAACTAAAGGCAGAGAAAAAGCAACTAGTAACTGAAAATTAAGGTAAAATATTGTTTTGTCAAAATTTCAATAGGTATAGACCTGTCATGTAGGCTAATTTCAGGGCCCTCTAGAGGGAGAAGGAGTGAAGGTGGGTACTTTAAAATACCTTCCCGGGACATACTTCAGCCTGTAGACCCATCCCTGAAAGTTTCATTTTCCTAACCTAAACCCTTTCCGAGATAGAAAGAAGTCAATTAACTAGAGTTTTACCGAGATCTGTAACTGGTATTTCTATTGGAGTATTTTATTGCTCACACATTATGGCTGCTTTCCAAAAAAAAGGTCTTTGCTGAAAAGGAACTTGAACAGTGTCGTCATTTTTGTTGCTTCAAACTGGGTTCTTAAGTTGGGACAGCGGCTCTATATTCGATTCCAACTTCGACTCCCATACCTGCAAAAAGGGAAAATGTCGCCTAAGATTGCCCGAAAGTCTCACCTCGAAAAAATTCGATTTTGACACCCCTTCCCCTCTCTGGAGCCCAACTTCTCACCAAGTAAAGAATGAACTTTAGCCCGAAAATTTAAAAGCACTGTTTAGAAAAAAACTATCACGCGAGGAAGAATCGTCATTTGAACTGATTCTGAAATAGCGAATATTGATCGGATTAATCTTAATGGTAAAATTTATTGCGAATTCATGAAAAAGACGGACTTCGGTCCAGCCAGTTTTAAACGTACTCCAGCTAGTTATAAACGTAATACAAATCTTATATGAAAATGGGAAAATGAAAAGTATCTTCAAGAAAAGATGTGGGAAAACTCCTTCTGTAAAGCGTGCCGTAAAAGCCGATAGAACTTCAAATTTGTCGACACAGCCAAACAAAGATAATACCTGAAAATCGTTCTCATTTTCTTAATACTTCTCGCTTATTTTTCGCGTATTGCCTGTTCCTGGGTTCTGATAGAATTGCACTTTCCCCTAAATTCATTCATGCACGCGTACTTGCCAAAGACGTTTCCCCTCTCCATACAATTAAAATAAAGGAAAATTATCAACATACCATATGAATCAGTAAGGACAAAGACCATGAATCAAGAAAAAGAGTGGTAAAGAAGAAAATTAAACATAATCAATCTACTTACATATCGAAAAGGTCCACTGATACCGCAATAGCAGCTTGCAATACTTTGAGATGAATTAAAAATGCATCACGATTTAGCAGGGAAGCACCTTCTTGTTTGGGGGTTTGAATTATAACATGATAAATTTCGCCTGCTCCTTCACCCAGTATTTTCTTGGTGTAAGCCATTTCTTTTTCGAGACGACCACCTTCTAGAAAACAACGAAATATAACAAGTTATAGAGTATAAACAGGTGGATACATTCGAAGGGAAGCTTTGGCCCTGTGTCCTCTCCCAACATTTCAAGATGTTCAAGATTTTTTCTTATAACGACCATTATTTTTCACACAAATCACAAAAGCTTGATAGCTTGATGTCTAAATGCTAATGAACATAAAATTTCTAAATAATGCAACCTATATGTGCTGCTCTGACAATCCCTCCCCTCAAGAAATGAAGAAGTGTATTCTTTCAATAGTTGCATCGCATATTTTCTGTTTTTTCTTCCTTCTTACTTTTTTTAATCCAGACATCCTTTTTCATACTAATTCACTTCCTCCCATCAACAGAATATTAAATAGCAATCTAGATTTATTATTATTATTTTATAATTTTGGTAATTCTAAGCTACAGTGTTCTTCAAGGAATTCTAACGACAAAAAAAAAATACCGTACACAAAAAAATAAATGTTTGCTTTGCAGAAGGTACAATATTTTATAAACAACTATTCAAAGCTGCAAAGAAGGGTGTGTGAAAGTGCCGGGTGGCTGGCCCCAACTCTCCATTGCACTTCCTGGTTGTAGGGCCACGAAACAGAGATCAGTACCGCCAGTTCATACTATAAATCCTAGTGCTGCATCCTATTCTTTATTAAATTAACCACATGGTAAAGATGAATTCTATAATTGTTTAGTTCATTCAGGTTTTTTGCAATGTGTTAATATTTGTGATTTGGTAAAATTTATAATATTTAGTTTACCTATTGTTGCTAAAAGGAGGGATATATTAACAGGATAAGCTTGTTTTTGGTTTTACTTGGTTGTTTTACATTTGCTGTTTTTTTTTTTTTTTTCATAGGCATGTATTTTGGGGGTGATACCTGACGCGGGGATGCCATGGATATTCTGTGGTAGCCACAACACTGTGCTGGGTAGAGAATTTAGAGTGGCGAAACCCTATATAGGCCAGTGTATTCTCCTGATGAGCCCTTATGTTGGGTGTTGCCTCTGAATTATTTGTCTATATTATTTTTTCTATTGTTTGGTAAATGACGACTTATACTTATTGACGACATGACTGCCTGTCCATGGATTATTCTTTATGGTTGATTGTGTGTGGCTATGCTGTTTGACCTGTGTGATTGTATGGATGAGTAGGGTTAAGGCCTCATTCAAGTGCTGGTCTATATTAATCACTAATTTAGGAAAACAGTCTTCCTTTTCTCCTTCTGTCTCTTTTTTTTTTTTTTTTTTTTTTTTTTTTTTTTTTTTTTTTTTTTTTTTTTTTTTTTTTTTTTGTGTTTGTGCTGTAGCATTGGTGATTTCTCTTTTCATTATAAATTACAATGTACTGTATCCCTATAGAAACTATCCAACGGACAAAACTGATATATGAGGTTGGCAGAAAGTACCGAAACTAAACCATGAAATAGTAGCCTAAACTATAGTTTAATATTTTTATTATCCACTACAATAAGTCATAATGTGAAATTTTAGTAGGCTATTAAGTTCTTGAATTCTAAGATCAAGAAAGTTTTAGTTTGAACCCACCGAAAAGTTAGAGCACGAACATCTTTCAGTACAAAACACACGAAACTTGCAATTTCGTACAATTTCGGAACTCTTTCAAAATGCAACATCACTCCAGGCTCCGAAAAAAACCCAGGTTTTATCTTTTTCTTACTCCACAATTTTCACACATAGCATAACCCTATTTATTCCACATTCCTTTGTTATATAATTAATTTAAAGAAAAATAAGGGAGTAGAAGTCTCGAAAAATCTTTGGTCATCGAAGATAAAGCATCCTTTCTTGAAAACCAGTAGCAAGTAATCGTCAAAACTGCTGACTGTATATATAAATTAGCAAATACATGCTAGTCTTTCTCTATTATACACGTGGCCGGTACAGGTAATCTTATTAACGAAAAAAATAACAAACTTCTACACTGAGGTCGAACCAATTATCTTACAGGCAGTAAGTGATGTACCCAGACTATTATCATTCTGACAAATAAAAAAGAGCATTTGTTGACAATTATACTGGAGAAAGTTTTTGTCTTTGAATCTGATTACAAATTAGCATGGCATTAATTAACAACACAAAGGTACATGCCTTTTTTAGGACTTCTAAAATCAAATATACAAAGAAAAAAAAACGAAGTTTTGAATCTGAAGTTATCGGGCTATAATGGAGTTTGTGCATGGACTCGTGTCTGCAAAAACCAATTCGACGAAGATAAAATGGGGCGGATTTCCAATGCTACCGTTTCTTAGCATGGATTCTTTTGGTTCCATTGCGAAGTCAACTGCATCCAAAATTTAACAGATAAGGAGATTCACTTCCTATAAAACTAGTTGTACTTATCCGTCATGTGACAAACACAAGAAAAATGAAGTTTGGTTAATGCTAATAAATTTAACAGATAAGGAGATTCACTTCCTATACAGCTAGTCGTACTTATCCGTTATGTGACAAACACTAGAAAAATGAAGTTTGGTTGGTACTAATAAAACAAAATATGATGAAAATATAATATTTTAGTAACAAAATTATGAAAACTACCACAAAGAATTATGGAAGGGAGGCTGCCCAGAGCGCAGTAGGCTGTAACCTAATGCCCCTCAGCCCCCAAATAAAAAACTTCTCAGAAATATTGTTTACAGAGTGAGAAATCCCTGTTTGCCTAGCAAGGCAAAGGAATTGTCTTGTTAAAGATATTGTTTGTTATGAATTCTTGAGTGCTTATTATATAACCGATAAGTATCCAGCTAGTTTCTTCTAAGCATTCCATCATAGTTCAGAAGCTCGTATATTTCAAGAATTGTAGAATGTTTGAAAATAGTGGGCCCCAAGGTTATAAAAAGGGGAAGGGGTACATGCAGAAAGAATATGCAAGATTTCATATGAAGAATAGTTAAAGCCTATAAGGATAAGAACTGTCCTATTTTAACTGTTATGCTACAAAGCTATATTTGTTGTGCTGATTTCCAATGGAGTATTTTTCCAGAAGGGTCCAACTATGAAAAGGGTGAATTCTTAGGAAACTATTTTACAATTTTCCTTGACCAGGTCCTATGCCAGAGGCATGTACCTCTTCAGAATTACAAGTTGGGTTAAAGACGTATTTGTACCAAAAAAGGGAGCTCGAACCCCTGAGTTTTTTGCTTATATGAGGCGAATATGAATTTTTCAAAGGCTAGGGGTGTGATATTTCATAAATATCTTACTGCATTTGAAAAAATAATAACCTAGGATTACTGTAGAGACAATGTATTTGATTTGTCATTACGTTTAAACCAAAAGGTAATTAATGAAGTCAGGTTACAGGGATTGCCTGTATCATCTTTCTGTAGTTATCCATCTTTCAACGCAATACGAATGAAGCACAATAAAAAAAACTTCGATGATGAGCAATATGAGCGCTTCGTGATAAAACAAACGAATTTCCACGATTTCATTTGTACTTCGCTAGTTTAGTAAACAAGTACCAGTGTTATCCTAGGAGTAGATAGGACGAATTTCACAGACAAAAGGTTCTGAAGACCCCAACTCTTATCTTTTGTCGAGATTTTAAGGATTAAATAATATAAATCATCTTAAATTCGATACACATAAATTTAAAACAGCGTTTACATTGCTTCAGAAAAAGAATTCAATAGACAAAGAATCTGGCACTTATGCAAAGATTCAAAAACTGAATTTAGTATTTGGCAAGAATTTGAAGCATAAATTGAGTGATCCAAGCCATTGGTAGATCGAGCAACTTAACAAGAGATGATCCACATAAAGTACAAAGCAACACAACGGACATTACTCTTAATATGAAGAAAACTCCTCTTTTCAAATTCTAATATAAAGCCCTAAGCGTTATTAGTAATTTTTATACCCGAGTTAATTGTTGGAATGTTTGACTTATCTTATGGCGTAATTAAACTATTGGTTCTTGTATATTAAAGATAGTAGTATAGACTAATGCATTACAGTCAAAAGGAATGTTACCCTGTGTGCCCTTGTACAATCATACATGCACGCAAAGGGTATAGGGAGAATTCCTCTAAAGATTTGTCCAATAGATCCTCCACTACGAGGAATTTAAATACATTTGCCAAACCATGAACTTTCTGCGCAATATCACCCCCACGGAAAAATCCTTCCCGTCCCCCCTGTAGTGGTCAGACTCTTGTTTACCTATAGTAAAGCCAAAAATAAGGTTCAATGAATAAAGTAACTCCAGCAGCAATAAGCGCCTTAGAGAATTTTAAGTCCTCTCCTATTACACACTCATAGATCAAATAATAATGCTAGAAATAACAAGCATTACAAATTGGAGTATTAACCCTGAAATTTGGTCTAACAACACTGACATTAATCCAATTGCCAGATTCAATAGATACGTCGAGAAATGTCTTCATAGTCCCGCAGTTCGATGAATAAAGAAGATAAATAAGCATTTCAATAGTTGTTGATCACCCTAAAGTAAGACGTCTAAGCTTTCCAAATGTTGGGTACGCCGAATTACACAACAAACGGCAGCAGTTTTGAAAAACATCTGGCATGGAACTGAACTAAATTTCAATACCCGCTTTTGATGGCTTCTTTTAGAGGGGAAATAACAGATGGTGCACAGCCTGAGATTTCAAAGGCGAAGACCACACATAATATCCTAGAGTAGCTTAATCGAGTGGTACTAAGATTTTCCATACTCAGAGGGTACGACACATCTTTCTAACGAACTTAAAACGCATAAAAAATTAGCTTATATCCCTTTTTGTTACGTTTTTGCGAGTCAGACAAATATTGCGGTGGGAGGGGTCAAACCCCTATCTCTCTGGATACGACCTTGGCATCGGATCATCTCCTTCCGCTCCCGCCAATTCCTAGTCAAAATGGCTATCTTCACAGTTCAGTGTGATGTTGTGATGGACCACAAGTGTGCCCCAGGTACAAAGTGTGTAAGAGTCGTTTCTGACTCATTGTAGCGTGTGGCACTAAATCTCGTAAAAATAGTAGCAATTGAATCCTCTCCTCAATTTTGGCAGAGCATGACTTGGCTATATCCGACTGTACCGCAGCATGTTGGAAAGGGGGTACACACCGGTGGCAGTGGGGACCATCGTCCGTCTTTGACATAGTGTCTGGACTCCTGTTAATTCTCCATGAAGACCAACAAGTGTGACAGCGTCCTCATAGGCTTAATTACCAATAAAAAAGGTACATCTTAATAAAGTTATGCGTCACAGTTAACACCTGGTAACCGATCGAGTTTGTTCTTCAGCTACACAAATTCGTGTAGTGATGTGTACTTTTACATGTAGGTAATGTGTAACATTAATGTACGTGATCTAATCTTAAATTACCATTTTGTGCAACTCAGTTTTGTTGTTGTGTCCTGCCCCTTTCCCATCTGGTTTTATCGTCAAAATCTTTTTTCTTCTGATGGATTGAGACCTATCTGTATGTTTATAGATCAAATGATTGACGTGTTTATCCTATACAATACCCGGACAAAATAAAAAATGGCCGAATGGATCAGACAATCTAATGTATCTAAAATAGTCGCCTAAAAATGCACTTGTTGGGTGTTTCACCCTACACCACCCCATGGGTCGTATATATATATATATATATATATATATATATATATATATATATATATATATATATATATATATATATATATATATATATTAATTAATAATTAATAAATTTTATATTAATTAATATAAATTTAATATATTAATTAATTATATATATTTATATATATATATATATATATATATATATATATATATATATATATATATATATATATATATATATATATATATATATATATATATATATATATATATATATATATATATATATATATATATATATATATATATATATATATATATATATATATATATATATATATATATATATATATATATATATATAGGTCACATCTATGCATAATATAGTTTAAGCCGTCATTATATATGTTCGTACCAGATAGACGAGTGTATCCTTTTATGAGCATCAACTTATACTTTTTTTTTCAACTTTCTGCTTATTTTTTGTCAAATTTACTGTTCTTCGATGAATGGTCCAGACCCTACATTTGATTCTATTATATTTTAAACAGAGAGGCAGAATGAGAATAAAGGACTTTGCCTTACAAGACAGAAATTCCAAGCAATGCAACAACCAAATCTGTTTTGCTTGAAAAGATGTTATTCAACCTTGTAAATGGCGTTGATATTTGTTTATCCCCTTAAAGGGTATCGCTGAATTAGAACATATTCATAAAGATAAGGTTCTAAATTAGCAGTAAATACAAGAGGAGCTGTATGCAAATAAGTGAAAAAACAAATGAATGTTCGATGTTTTATTAATAAAAAAAAAATCCAAAGAAAGTTTTCAAGGAAAAATAAGAGCGATACTAAAACCAAAAAGAGCAGAAATAAAGTCATTTCAAGTAGTTTCAAGTAGAACTGAAAATGAACAGGAATTAATATGAATGGATAAATGAAACCTAAGACAAACATAAACTGCCATGAATGAATATGCAAAACCTGAAAATAGCAGAAATCACAACAATTAAAGAGCGGGGCTACCGCCCACTCAATCCCTAAAAGGCTATGTCGTTTCTGCTTTACTGAAAACTATATATTTCGATTAAGTTACATTTTAATCAAAATAAAAAATATAATCAAGCTTCCAGGAAAAAAAGTTTCTTAGACAAATCATTTTTAAGGGTCAATTTAATTTCCTATTTTAAAGGAGCATGCCCAATTTTTGATACGTGTTTGTTTTCTAGATTACATATCATGGAAAGTATAGAAAATCACTGGCTAAATCAACCTTTTAATACGTTCATTGGTAATTTTCAAGTAGCCTTTAGTGGGAAGGACTCAACTTTTAACTGTGGAAACCGGAAACTAATCAGATCGCTTCAAAACCAAAAACAGGTATTTCACAGCAATAAAAAAAACAAAAAAAACACACACACACACACTACAAAAAAAAGAGAAAAAAGAATACACACTATCGAAAAGGAAACGTAAACACTAACTAAAAGTCGAGGCCCAAAATACCTAACTTTTGTCAATAAAGTTAGCAGTTTGATGGACGCGGGAGTTGGAGGGCTCTAGGGCACATATTGCACATTGAATCATAAGGACTCAAGTTCCTTGCATGACTGTGGTTTAAACAATGTGTAATATGCCTACTTTTCTACTAAAAAGTTGGTAAATTATGAAGCTGGAGGGGCAACAGGCAAACTGTAAACCTCAAACTATACGGATCAAAAACCTGTACTTATTTTTTTGACAAGGCAGTCCAGAGGCTTAGCTAAATCTCTGATGAAAAGTGGTGGTGGACAGAGCAGCACATCGAAGGGCCAAGTGAACGGAGACAGACTATAGTGTGATAGAACACGGTTGAGACTTAGACAAATTATGATAAATTCGCCAAGGATAGACCGCATAAGATTAGTCACTTCTGTTGTAGCTTTCCCGTGAAGCGACGAAAAATAATAAGTGCTAAGATTCCCTTCAAATTTAGTAGGCAGGTAGGCTAACTACTGTCAATAAGGCTTTGGCACGAGATTTTACACCACTAGCCCTTACAGTCCAGGCACTAGCAGGCTAATAATTTTCATAGTTCCAGGCATACCAAATTTTTGTGACGTGAATCCTGCTATCGCATGGACTGCGAAAGTCAGCCCCTAAATTTCTTTGGGAAAGTCTCCTTGACTGCAGCTGTGCATCTCCTAAATTCGCTAAGCCTTTGATTGTGGGGGAGGAGGGAGTAGAATAGGCCAATAGCCCTCTTTGGATCTCAAACATTATGGATTGAAAACTCTTGCGTGATTCCAGTTCACACAAGGTGTAACGTGCCAACCTTTCTGGCAAAAAGTTGGAAGTGAGACACACAGGGGGGAGAAAAGGCAACAGGCCTGCTTTGATTTCCAATAATACGGAATGACAATCTTTATATGAGTCGGGTTCAGACAAGGTACAAGATGTCCACTCTTTTTACGAAAATAAAGCGTGGTCTAGCCTATATGAGAAGAGTGGTCAATTTGTATAGTTTACCCTCGGGGCTTCCTGGGCCATGCCTTCCCTGGAGTAGATTTTGTTTAATCATCGTCTATTCTGACTGAGATTGGCACAAAGTGGCATCCGGGGGTGCTCAGGAGCAAAAGGCATTCATTACATTTGACCCCCTTTGCAAGTTTCTATGATTATACATTCAATGCGAAATGACCGGAAAAAATACAACACATAAGAAACATCACTCTTTACCAGGTCAATGCTGCTTCGTTGACTCCGATGATGAAGGCAATTAAGAAACGTTTCCTACATAACAAAAGTGCCGACAGTCGGCGAGCACAAAGGAAGCGCTGCACCAGAAAATTGTACTTCCTTCCGGTTCCTGATGCCATCAACTTTGGACAACAAATTAAGGAATAAATGACAAAAAGACGAACAAATCCAGACCGAGATTCTGGTATACAAAAAAAAAATCAGCTTAGAGGAATAATCAAGCTATTTCTTGGTTAAAGCAAGCTTAGTAAAGAAAATGGATAAAAACAATATCGTGAACTTTTTTAAGTACAGTAGATGACTGCCAAGGACTAGATGTTCTCTAAAAATAAGAATACTATAAATAAAAAAAAGGACAGGCAACCAGGCAAAATAGCCTACGCTTGAGTCTTGAATTATCCCATAGCAGAATCCCTATGCACAAAATGTTTCACTGGGGGGGGGGGCACTATTAGAAAAGAAAATTAAACATTTTTTCACCACAAACAGAGGATGTGGTAAAATACAATTAACAGAAAGAATCACCTAGATTTTGCTACTCTGTGTTGGATTTCTCAAGTCATCAATAGGCCTGATTTTCTTTTAATTGTATCAACCATTAAAGAAAAGCTAACAACAGAATTAACATCATAATATGACCCCCCCCCCCAAAAAAAAAAAATAACTGTTACATGGTGCTTATACTTAAACAAAACCCAAATTCTTACACTAAACCACGCCCTTTTATGAAGCATGAGACATCCTTATGGAGAACTCCTCAACTTGCTTCCTCAAATTTATGGATGTGTGCAATACTGCAGCAAAAATTCAAAAGGCGTTACACGAAGATATATACTCTACATGAGTGAATACCTAAAAGAAACAGGAGGAGCAATTTTTATACTAAAATCCCTTTTCTAACTATTTCCATGAGTCAGAAGTGGAGATAGACTCGACAAATTGTAAGAAAAAAACAGTGGAAACTTCTGTGCATCATGATAACCTTTAGACAAGAAAATGATCAAACCATTTGATAGAGCGTGCTGACTACGAAAATAGAGGCCAAGAGCCCTAGTTTAACAATAAATGCTGATATCGTCTTTTGAATCACCGCAGCCGAACAATAGCTGGTGTGGTTTGGGTAAAACCATATCTGTTAGGATCCTCAAAAAAAAAAGTGGATTTGCACTGACATACCGGATACATACACAAGCAGCATGTCATTTAGAAAATGTAATTTGAGCAGAATTTGTTGTTGAGAAAATAGGGTCGTTAAAGAAAATAATTGTTTTGGTGCTTACCGCCAATTTATTGCGGTTACAATTTAAAATCTTTGGAGCATTTTTTTATAGGTAATTGCATAACTTCAGGACATCCAACAAAACCTTAAACGCACAATGCAATAGTTTAAGTTTTAATACTTCAGAGCATAAAGGGCAAAACCGGAATAAAAATAACAAACTCCATCTTGATATTGCAGTATCGTTATTTTGCTCTGAACTTTTAAACAGTCAAGCGAAAGCTTAATGCGTTCCAGCTCTCAAGAGACTTCCTTGATGGAAAATTGGAATTCCTAAGCGCAAAAGCGAAAATCGACTAAAGAGTTCGCAGTTCATAACATAATTCACAGTTGATTGAAGTGCCTGTCAACATCCCCCGGAAGACGGAGGCAGATTAAGATAAGGGACGATTGGAATTCTCCATGCGTAACATTCTCGGAAAGTTTGGATATGTATCTGGTGAGACATTCCTTACATTTTTGTAATTCAGGCAAAGGTTTTATCAAAAACAATAATACTTCCAGAAAAAAATATTTTGTATTTTGAGTAGTTTTCTTTCTCTTTTTTTTCTCATCCAATTGCACATTAATTATATTCAGTAAACTATTTTCTGCCATTAATATTGCCAAAGTACAGGATACATTGTGCTTATAGTAAGTCAAAGAGCACAAAACCAACATTAGTATTAGGAACAGGCACGTTTACACAAAATATCCGGGGGAGGGGTCAAATTCCAAAAGACTAGTGAAATATACAGAATTGTATGTCAATTATACAGAAATTATGGGAGTGATCATAACAAGCTAGACATTTCCAAGGGGTGGGGTGTAACAAAGCTCTTACCGAACGTGCTTGCCTTGCCTTGTGTATCTGCATCTTTCAGAAGCGTAACCTCATCATCGGAATCAAATTCTGGGTTTTGTGGCAGGTTACTGCAGCTGAGATCGAAATACAGATCTTCTACTGCCAAGCAGAAATCAGCCCCATTGCGCCACCACAGGACGCATGATCCTATCTAGCATTTTAATGGTAATTTTCACCCTGAGACTTCACTCATAGATGGTGTCTGCATGTTTTTTTTTTTTTTTTGTTTTTTTTTCAGTAACCCACATAGTTTTTGAAAAAGAA
This sequence comes from Artemia franciscana, assembly GCF_032884065.1. NCBI lineage: Eukaryota > Metazoa > Arthropoda > Branchiopoda > Anostraca > Artemiidae > Artemia > Artemia franciscana. The sequence goes on from NC_088875.1 coordinate 27,940,341, forward strand.
CGGATACTTAGTAGGTAGAATTTCTAAGATTCCTTAGTCTGTCTAAGTACCTGTGTATTCGTTTGTTCGTTATTTTATTAATTAAAAATACAATTAATTAAAAAAACATTTCAAATAAAGTCATAGAATAAGTAAAACTGAAAACGAGCCGGAATTAATGTGAACAGGTGAATGAAACCTAAAAATAGCAGAAATCTCAACAGTTAAAAAGCGGGGCTACCGCCCACTCAACCCCTAAAAGGCTACGTCGTTTCTGCTTTACTGAAAATGATATATTTCGATTAACTTACATTTTAATCAAAATAAAAAAAGATCAACTTTCCAGGAAAAAAAGTTTTATAAACAAACAATTTTTAAGGGTCAATTCAATGTCTATTTTAAAGGAACATGCCCATTTTTGATACGCGTTTGTTTTCTAGATTACATTTCATGGAAAGTATAGAAAATCACTGGCTAAATCAAGCTTTTAACACGTTCATTGGTAATTTTCAAGCAGCCTTTAGTGGGAGGGTACTTCCGAAAAAATAGGGCTATGCAATGGGAACAGACATTGAAATGATGCGCAGCAAGGAATAATTGCATTGCCTACTGTGAGCACTAAGTTATATTTTCTTGTGTCAACGCGCCTTAACTTATACTTGCAATAGTTCCAAGTAGTACTTGGGATAGTCTTAAGTAGTGCTTGGGACATGTTCCAAGTACAAAAAAAAATAAGAATCCAAGTTTTATTAATCTTCTTTCTCCGTTTGTATACAGCACCATGCTTGTAACATTATTTAATTTCGAAAGAATCAATCTAGCATCATGGAGAAATTCACACTCACATTGTGTCAGGGTTCCTTGCTTATGTGATTTCACAACCAACAATGACATAGTCACTAAGAATAAATAGGTAATTCATTCAATCATGTTTAGGTTAGAAGTTGAGATTGGGAATGGCAAAAGAGCAGTAGAGCCACCCTCGGACTCTGACGCAGAAGTTGGTAACAAACAGAGAGCGCCTAGTTTGTGACACCTGAAGTAGATCTCCGAATCCCATGTGGACTGCACAGTTCTATCACGCTTGGCACAGTTTCTGCCACGCGACACCTCGTGCATGTGATTTCTGAAAGTGAACACCCCACCGGGTAACAATGTTTAAGCCATTGAGCCTATAGGGATGTCGACCATTCCTTTCACTCCCAAAGGAGATAAACAACGGAAACTTAGCAATGCTTTATCATCAAGCTATATTAGACTATCCCTGAGCACTTGGCAAAAGAGCTCGTGGGTCCTGCCGGGCGTTGAGACGCACGCAGGAAAAAATGAACTGAGAAGGCAATCGGACATATTAACAAGAAAAAAAAGCTGAAAGGGACAACCGATCAACGTCTCATCAAACTATGGTGAATCAGAGAGAACATGGAGCTGTAGAATGTGTACCCTATTCATGTCATGGAATATGAAAAACGGAAAAATTTTTACAGTGTAAGAGGGGTCAGTCAGGGAAAGGCTGAAGACCGCCATTCAAAAAAGTTGCTCCTTTTCAGAAAAATGTCACAACAAAAGCTTTGGACTAGTTTGAAAATTGGCAAGTTGCAAAAAAGCTGCTGAATCCAGAACCAACTGGCCAAGCTGGATATTCTGTGTTCCAGTTGACATGTCTGTACATAATGTATTGTAAATATTCTAGAATGTAAACTTTGGTATCTTTTTGTAATACTATATGACCATATCTGACTTCAAAAACAGACAGAAACCCTGGTATCTCAACAACAAAACGGTCTTGTCTTAAAACTAGTTTTATACTAGTTGGGACATTTGCAGAGGTTCTGCTAAATAATGTTTTGGGCTCAAGTTCAAGGTGACCTAGAAAGCTGAGTTTTGGACGATTTAGTTGCCTGTGTTTAAAAAGAAGTCCTGAGTGTTTAAATCCAAGGGGAGTTCCATGGACTGTTCAGCATAATTCTAATGAACATTTCTTAGGTGATCATGGTTATTGCCTAGTCATTTGAGATTAACCATGTTAAATCAAGGAAAACAAAATAAATGACAAGTGCCTCAACAGACAAGATTAAATGTTACTTTTTATAGCTTTGAACTCCAGCTTGTCACTCTTCTTACTGATCACAGATATTGAACGAAGAAAAAAATAAAAGTGATGTTCCTTCTTTCGATAAATACGGGAAGGCAGTATATTCTTCGTCACTAAAATTGAGGCTACTGATCTCATCAATGATATACTTCATAGACAATCTACTACGATGAATTTAATGAAAAAAATGTTATTTGAAGAAAAGATGATTATTAAAATTACTTTCATTTTTCCTTCAGGACAAAAGAAAATAGAAGAAAAGACTTACCTTCAACCCATAGTTTCTCTACATTATTTTCAAACTTTGCTGACTTTAGCCCAACACAGAATGTGGACAACACTAATAATCCAAGAAATAACACTTTTCCTGAATGTCTATGAATAAAACACCCAAGCTGATAAAAATTCTGTTGAAACTTAGTCCGAAATTTTAGAGCAATTTCATTTCCTGTTGCACGTTGCTGAAAGAAAACGAATCTATTAAACACACAAAAACAAAAGTAAAAAAAAGTAATAAAACTTCAAATATTACAAATAAAAACAGACATTCTTGTTTACGGTATTTTGAAGAAAGTTAGCAGAGCAAAGACATTCCGTTTGAGCTTTATTAAAGTTTCATTTAAAAATTTATATATATATATATATATATATAAATATATATATATATACTAGCTGTTGGGGTGGCGCTTCGCGCCACCCCAACACCTAGTTGGTGGGGGCGCTTCGCGCCCCCCCAAGCCTCCCCGCGCGCGTAAGTCGTTACGCGCCATAATAGTTACGCGCCATTGTAGTTGTGTCCCTATGTCCCACCTGTGAATATAGATAGATATATATATATATATATATATATATATATATATATATATATATATATATATATATATATATATATATATATATATATATATATATATATATATGGTTTTAACTACGTAAAACTTGCGAATATACAACATTCTTTGCTGTCCCATTGTCTTTGCATATAAATAGATTGTCAGGTTTACCGACTCTTGAACATGCAACATATAATGGTCCATGGGAAAACAATCTGTATTCAGATCTATACCTCATGATTCTAATGATTGCCCTTGAGCTTTGTTGATGGTGATTGCTAATCGACCATTCCCTGTCCCGGTCGTCATTTACATCCCCCTGTTTCCCCCGGTGTCCCTGTTGTAGTTGTGTCCCTGTGTCCCGGTCGTCATTTATATTCCCTGTGTCCCGGTCGTCATTTGTATCCCGGTGTCCCGGTCTGTATATACATTCGTTTTTTAGTTTTGTTTTTCTCCTTTATTTTTTTCCTTTTTTTTTCTTTTTTAGCTTATTTAGATTTTTAGATTTTTTAGTTTTTTTATCTTTTTAGTTTTTTTGTCCCGGTCGTCATTTATATCCCCCTGTTTCTCCCGGTGTCCCCGTTGTAGTTGTGTCCCTGTGTCCCGGTCGCCATTTATATTCCCTGTGTCCCGGTCGTCATTTGTATCCCGGTGTACCGGTCTGTATATACATTCGTTTTTTAGTTTTGTTTTTCTCCTTTATTTTTTTCCTTTTTTTTCTTTTTTAGTTTATTTAGATTTTTAGATTTTTTAGTTTTTTTATTAGTTTTTAGTTGTTTTTTCTTTTTAGTTTTTTTGTAGTTTTTACCTTCTTTTTAGTTTTGTTAATTTTTTTTTTTACTTATGTCCTGGTCGTCATTTATACTCCCTGTTTCCCGGTGCTTTGTTGATTGCTAATCGAACATTCCTTTTGTCCTGGTCGCTTTCTCTTTGAGTGTCGTCATTTATTTTTTTCTTTTTTAGTTCTTTTAGTTTTTACCTTTTTTAGTTTTTTTTAGTTTTTTAGATGAAAATTTTTTTTAGTTTTTTCCTTTTTTTCTTTTTAGTTTTTTATTGGTTTTTACCTTTATGTTAGCTTATTTTTCAGTTTTTTCCTTTTTTTTAGTTTTTTTTTATTTTTTATTTGTTTTAGTTTTTTACCTTTTTTTAGTTTTTTTTAGTTTTTTTAGTTTTTTAGCTTTTTTACTTTTTTTATTAGTTTTTAGTTTTTTTGTAGTTTTTGCCTTTTTTTAGTTTTTTCAGTTTTTTTTAGTTTTTTATTGGTTTTTACCTTTATTTTAGCTTATTTTTCAGTTTTTTCCTTTTTTTTTAGTTTTTTTTAGTTTTTAGTTTTTTTAGTTTTTTACCTTTTTTAGTTTTTTTAGTTTTTTTAGTTTTTTAGCTTTTTTATTTTTTTTATTAGTTTTTAGTTTTTTTTTGTAGATTTTGCCTTTTTTTTAGTTTTTTTAGTTTTTTAGCTTTTTTATTAGTTTTTAGTTTTTTTTTGTAGTTTTTGCCTTTTTTTAGTTTTTTTAGTTTTTTAGCTTTTTTATTTTTTTTATTAGTTTTTAGTTTTTTTTTTGTAGTTTTTGCCTTTTTTTAGTTTTTTCAGTTTTGACGTCACCTGATCCAGTTTTTTCAGGTGACGTCACCTGATCCACGATCCACAGATCCACAGACAACTTATTTTTATATATATAGATAGTTTTTTTTTTTTACTTATGTCCTGGTCGTCATTTATACTCCCTGTGTCCCGGTGCTTTGTTGATTGCTAATCGAACATTCCTTTTGTCCTGGTCGCTTTCTCTTTGAGTTTCGTCATTTATTTTTTTCTTTTTTAGTTCTTTTAGTTTTTACCTTTTTTAGTTTTTTTTAGTTTTTTAGATGAAAATTTTTTTTAGTTTTTTCCTTTTTTTCTTTTTAGTTTTTTATTGGTTTTTACCTTTATTTTAGCTTATTTTTCAGTTTTTTCCTTTTTTTTAGTTTTTTTTAATTTTTTATTTTTTTTAGTTTTTTACCTTTTTTTAGTTTTTTTAGTTTTTTTAGTTTTTTAGCTTTTTTACTTTTTTTATTAGTTTTTAGTTTTTTTTTGTAGTTTTTGCCTTTTTTTAGTTTTTCCAGTTTTTTTTTAGTTTTTTATTGGAATTTACCTTTATTTTAGCTTATTTTTCAGTTTTTTCCTTTTTTTTTTAGTTTTTTTTAGTTTTTAGTTTTTTTAGTTTTTTACCTTTTTTTAGTTTTTTTAGTTTTTTAGCTTTTTTATTTTTTTTATTAGTTTTTAGTTTTTTTTGTAGTTTTTGCCTTATTTTAGTTTTTTTAGTTTCTTAGCTTTTTTATTAGTTTTTAGTTTTTTTTGTAGTTTTTGCCTTTTTTTAGTTTTTTTAGTTTCTTAGCTTTTTTATTAGTTTTTAGTTTTTTTTTGTAGTTTTTGCCTTTTTTTAGTTTTTTTAGTTTTTTAGCTTTTTTATTTTTTTTATTAGTTTTTAGTTTTTTTTGTAGTTTTTGCCTTTTTTTAGTTTTTTCAGTTTTGACGTCACCTGATCCAGTTTTTTCAGGTGACGTCACCTGATCCATCCATCCACAGACAGACAGACAACTTATTTTTATATATATAGATATATATATATATATATATATATATATATATATATATATATATATATATATATATATATATATATACTAAACTGTATATTGTTCGACCAGTAATATCTTGATTACTAAACTGTATCAGATCAATCCTAACAAACAACGTGCCCCCAAAATCGATTGCAACGCTACTGTAAAACAACTTTATGGGGTAAAACAAACCAGCCCTACGAACCATTGCATATTTCTTCTGACTACTACAACTACTACTAACAACTCACCGCAGCACCAAGCCACCTGATGCCAATACGGCTACGCATGCGCCTACTCCATCCTAATATATTCAAAGCCTCCCTCTTTACACCCTCCCAGGACGTTCCCATTTACTTTATACCTTTCTTTATGACATCTTCTCACCCCATACGAGGACGATCTGCTTTCCGCTTAGCCCTAGACGATTGGCCGAAAAGGACAATCTTCGGCAATATTTCATCCTTCATCCGCAGAACATTCCCTAGCCTTTCTCAACCTTCCTTTCTTTCACTATAGCCCTAGAAAGCGGGATTGAACCGCATTTTTCGTACAGTCTACAGTATGAAATACTGTCAGTCAGATGGGTACCCAGAACAATCCGTAGGCAATTTCTCTTAAAAATATCTAGTAAATCTTCGACCACTTTTCGGAGCGTCCATGCTTCAGAGCCATATTTGACCACTGTCATCACTGTACCTTCCAATATTCTATACTTGGTTTGCAGACTTATCTTCCTATTCTTCCAAACTTTTTTTTTTTACTAAAAAAAACACATCCTGGGCCTTGGCTATTCTACTTTTAACATCTTCACTGTTTCCACTATATTTACTAATAACACTACCAAGGTAAGTGAAGCTGCCCACCTGATCAATCTTTTCGTTACCCAACGTCACCTTTTTATCTTCATTTATTCCTAGCCTTAGTCTTCTTAACATCAATTTTCAAACCTATTCTAGCACCGTGAACTCGCAAAACCTCTAAAAGTTCATTCATTTTGCTCACACTTTCATCTAGGATGCTTAAATCATCAGTATGATCTAAGTCCAGGAGAGTTTTTCCTCCCCATTTGATTCCGTGGTCTCCCATTGCCTTTCCTGAGCACCTTAAGACAAAGTCCATCAAAATGATCCATATAGACGGGGATAGAACCCAATCCTGCTCAACTCCTGATTTAATTAAAAACCAGCTGCTGACCACATTTCCTACATTAACCGCAGCAGTGTTATTCTCGTACATGCAACTAATCACTTTAATGTATTTGTCTGATATACCATACAAGGGTAAGACCTTTGCTAAAGCTATTCTATCAACACATTAAGGGTAAGACCCTTAGTTCTTTAAATCATAGAAATTATTTTGGCCTCAGGAAAAGCAATGATCCTGGATACCAGTGCAGGATGGGGATCAACATATCTTCTCAAGTCTACACGGAAGCGCTTAAGCCGGCATGCAGTTTGATTGCGGGCTACCAATCTTTTTCAGAAAGAATACCCAAAATTTGGAAATTAAAATAGCCTCGAAACCTGTGATGGGTCAGCATAAATTTTCGAGCCCTTGCGCGAAAAAACAGAACTTTCAAAAATGTATGGAAGCTTAACGATACGAGCTAGAATCGAATTTTCTCTTTAATCTTGTTACCGCTTACATGAAGAGGCAGTGAGCACCATTGATTTTAGATTTTAGAATTTGAATTTAGTGGAAAAAAGTTAATTAAAAAACAATCAGTACTATTAATACATGTATGATCTGGGAGGGGTCTCACGTCCCAGAACCCCAAAATCTGTACGATTTTCCCGCCATTTATTTTATTTTCCCATGTCATAATTCCTCTGTTTTTACTTTCTTAGACTTTATTCCTGGGTATGTGTCTAGTAGCCTGCTGTACTTATACAAAAAAAACTAGGAACATTAAACTCAAATTAATAAAATCTCCTTTCTAATAAATCTGCTTTGGTTTTGGAGGGAAATTCTAAGCCCCTTCAACAAGTGCCTATAAGCTTCTACAGCTTATACCAGGTTGCCAACCTTTTCGTCCATGGATGTGTCACCTGAGCATCCAAAAATGTGTCATTTTCAGAAAGAATCCATAGGCTTTAAAACATCTATACAACATGACAAAAGCGTGAAAGCACGAAACATATAACTAATAAATCACTTTTGAGAAAATCCCTCAATTACGACATCTCTGGCGAAACCTGGATATATATCCAGTCGGGAAATATTTCGTTTTATGTCATAAACATACTAAGTCCCTTTTTTGCACAAAATTTCTAAAAATCTTTCTCCTTTTTACCCTTTTATGTCATTGCACGTAGGAGTGTGTCCTATTGACGATTAAATGTGTCCAGTTGGCAACCCTGCATTATGCTCAATTTAGTTGTTTACATTTATGGAAATTTAATCAGTTAAGGTGTTAAGGAAGATTAAACCACCTTGCACAATTGGAACCATTTGGGAAGTTACCGAAAACGACCAGATGATGGCATTAATCAAGATTACTAATCCTACAAAATGAATTTGACAACCATTAATCTCTCATTCTTTGGTCGTTTATACTGCCAAGAGATATTTCGCTGTCGGTGATATTACCCTGCTTTTCAGCTTAGCATTGGATTGCGTGGCGTGCTAAGGTATCAATCGGAGAGCTGAGATTGATTGCAACCCCCCTCCCTCTTCCTGGATAAATTATAGCTCCCTTTGTTGTTAATCATATAGTGTCGGTAATATCCATTACAAAAAAAAGGTACTTGTCGGTTATTCGAAATTCGAAACACACCCAAGAAGAGAAGTTAGGTTATAGGAATATAACAAAACATGATGATAAAATGATGCTTTAGAAACAAAATTCTGGAAACCAAACCCAACCTAAAGTGGCCTAAGCTACCCCCCTCCCTAATGTATAAATATATAGCCCAAATTATACAAATACAATGCATTCTGTCGAAGTCCAAGGCATTGTATCTTCCGTCACTTGTTTTTGTAGCTACGAAATCGGTTTTCTTAGATGTAACCTAAGCGTAATTCTTGGAAGTGTTAGCGCTTCGTATTTTTACAATGACATTAAATTTACTTTTTTTTGTTTTTGGTAATAGTGTTTTCACAGTAATGGAAACCAATTTCGGTACCATGAGAACAGACGTAAGCAATAAAAATTCTAAAGACGAAAACTAGTTTAAAAAAAAACTATTCCACAAACCTTAGCTTAGGACTTACATTTCTTCATTCAAATAGCAATATGCATGGTAGCACTAAACCCTCCACTCGTACTGCTAAAGTGGTTACTTGCGTTTTACAGAAGACAATACATTTCCTCCCACATAAATGCAGTACGGTATTTTTCATTAAAAAAAGTAAACTAATCAGGGTAAGATTATTATTTTGATGAACTTTGGAACCATAAAATGATTGAAAACAGTAGGAATCGCCCGAAAGGTTCACCGAAAATATCTGGAAGCCTCGACTTGGAAAGTGGTCATGCAATGTTCTTAGGCCTGAACAGCCACTCTAGCCAGTGGAGGAAGGCGATAAAGAAACAGAGTGCGTTGAAAGACCTCACCTAAGTGATCCCAAATCTTCAGTCGTTTGATTTTGGAAGCTAAAATTCCTAAAACTTAAAGAATCACACTTGTACAGCTACACCTGTACGAAATTTCAAAAAAATCCGAGATGGTCAAGCATTGCCTCCAGCTCAGTTTGTATGGGATTAAATTAAAAAAACAAGTTTTTTTAACTGAAAGTAAGGAGCGACATTAAAACTTAAAACGCACAGAAATTACTTCGTATATGAAAGAGGCTGCTTCCTCATCAACACCCCGCTCTTTACGCTAAAGTTTGACTCTTTCTCTCAATTCTTCTTTTTAAAACAGTAAAAAACTTTAGCGTAAAGAGCGGGGCGTTGATGAGGAAGCAGCCTCTTTCATATACGAAGTAATTTCTGTGCGTTTTAAGTTTTAATGTCGCTCCTTACTTTCAGTTAAAAAAACTTGTTTTTTTTATTTAATTTCTGAACGTTTTTGAATCAATGCATGTTTTGATTTTGGCTCTCCGCAGAGGAATAATCAAAACGAAATTTGCATATTTTTTTTTTTTTTGGCTTAATAACTTTCTCATAATTTTGATCGAATGATTTTGAGAAAAAAAGAGCGGGGGACGAAACCTAGTTGCCCCCCGATTTTTTGGTTAATTAAAAAGGCAAGTAGAACTTTTAATTTTTTACGAATCTTTTTATTGGTAAAAGATTTACGTAACTTATAAATTAGCTTACGTAAAGAACTTTTGTATTCTCATGTTTTTATTACATATATGAGGGGATTCGCCCCATCGTCAGTACCTCGCTCTTTACACTAAAGCTTAAATTTTATCCCAATTCATTAAGAATGACCCCCTGAATCACAAAAGCCGTAGAATAAGTAGTTGAAATTACTGAAAATACTTTAGCGTAAAGAGCGAGGTATTAGAAGGTGAGCCCCTCATATGGGTAATAATTTCTGTTTGTTTTAAGTTTTATTGCTGTTCCTTACTTCCAGCTGAAAAAGCTTTTTCACTTTTATTTTTTAATTGTTTTTTTTTTAAATAATGCTAGTAGCCTATATCCTGCTCTCCCTTCATGGAAATTTTCTTCTCCCATTACAAATTCTCTAAGGAAAGTTCCCCCAGCATATCCCCCTCTTCTCAACCCCTCCCCCAAACCAAAAAAATCCTCCTTAAAACGCCTGTATACTTCCCAATAACCATTACTATATGTAAGCACAGGTCAAAGTTTGTAACTTGTTGCCCCTCCCACGGGGACTGTGGGGGAGTAAGTCGTCCCCAAAGACATAGTTATAAGGTTTTTCGACTACGCTGAATAAAATGGCTATCTCAGAATTTTGATCCGTTGACTTTGGGAAAATAATTAGCGTGGGAGGGGGCCTAGGTGCCCTCCAATTTTTTGGTCACTTAAAAAGGGCACTAGAACTTTTCATTTCCGTTAGAATGAGCCCTCTTGCAACATTCTAGGACAACTGGGTCGATACGATCACCCCTGGGAAAAAGAAAAAAAAAAAAAAAACACAAAAAAACAAATAAACACGCATCCGTGATCTGCCTTCTGGCAAAAAATGCAAAATTCCACATTTTTGTAGATAGGAGCTCGAAACTTCTACAGTAGGGTTCTCTGATACGCTGAATCTGATGGTGTGATTTTCGTTAAGATTCTATGAATTTTAGGGGGCGTTTCCCCCTATTTTCTAAAATAACGCAAATTTTCTCAGGCTCGTAACTTTTGATGGGTAAGACTAAACTTGATGAAACTTATATATTTAAAACCAGCATTAAAATGCGGTTCTTTTGATGTAGCTATTGGTATCAAAATTCCATTTTTTAGAGTTTTGGTTACTATTGAGCCGGGTCGCTCCTTACTACAGTTCGTTACCACGAACTGTTTGATAATACCTTTTTATTTACTTATGCATTGTATTTTGTAATATGAATTATGAGAAAAAGTCTTTGTTTGATTAAAAGAATTGATGGTACTTATCTGTTAGCCAGAACACACTCGAGAATTTGGATCTACAGGTACGGGGTCGAAACAACTGAGACTCTTGGGAGATAGATAGGATACATATAATTTGAGCTATATATTTTCACAGTAGGGGGGTTGGGGGGTTAACTATAGCGAAGCTCCATGCAAAATGTAACCCAACCAAAATACCAACTAAATATTTATTAAAATATAGCTACAACATAGCTTTTCACTGAGCCGAAGCTAATTGTCTCCGTATACAAACAGCGATAAACCTGTTATTGTCTGATTTTACAGATCCAAATTCTCGGGTATGTACTGTTTAATAGATACGTACCGAATTAATTTTAGCCCAAAAGGGATCAATCCGTTTACCAGGCATTAGATATGGGGGAAGGAAGTTTTGTCTGTGGAGGGCCCAAATTCAACAAAAAACGCCAAACTGGACAAGGCCTACCTAACATGAAATTCTAAACATTTTTTTTAGACTTTGGGGGATATGGGTCCCACCACGACGTTCATACCTAACAGGGGGCCTGCACGAATTCTTTTGGTTTTCGTTTTTAACTACAAAAGACAACGATTGTTATTTTAGTTCAACCCTTCAGCCGGACTGAAAAATATTTCGTTGGATTTCACTGTCGGCAGGTTCAAATACACTAAAGAATTTTCAACTATACAATGCATAGCCTAATTAAATTTAAGCAAATTACACCAAGTTCAATAGAAAAAAATGGCATTCATCACAATATATCAGTTTGAATAAAGGAAGAAAACACGTCAATTTTAAATTCCAATTTCAAAGCCTTTTGCATGCTTTGCTAATTAAGACATTAACCGAAAGGACGGATTGAGCAGATCCTCAGGCTAGGCCTAAATACGTTTAGCTAAAAGTTGAACACACCCATGTGCTTTGACTGGCGACTTGATGAAGATGTTCTATGAAATTCAATTGCGATTTGAGACAATTTTAGTATTTTGAATGCACAGCTTTCAAAACAGAACAAGGAAATCAGGAGTAAATTAAGAAGTTAGCACGAACAAGGGTAAAATTCTAGACGAGCTAATTTTCACTGTCTTGGGAAGTGGCGAGGTTAAGGAAATGAAACTTTCAGAAATTTCTACAGACCGAACTATGTCCCGGGAAGGTATTTTGAAGTTCTACCTCTACTCTATCTCCCTCTAGAGGGCACTGACCTTTGATGAACTTAAAAAATATTTTATGCTATAAAAGTGAAACCATGCAAAATCTACTTAACCGAAGGATAAATTTTTCGTTGTTCATATTATTGACTGCGTTTTCGATAAAATATCGAAAATATGAAAACCGACAGAAGGAGGTGTAGAATAGTTAGGTTATGCATTTTTAAGCCTTTTTATACCCAAAGACTAGAAATATTTTGGTCCTTTCCAAGAGCTCAAAAATAGCTTAAAATTGAATTTGCAATAGAAGCGACTATTATATTCGTAGAGCTTAAAATAAGGGCATCAAGTGATATGTTCACTTTATTCGTAAGTCAATAATATGAATAACGAAAAATTTACCAAACGAAGCACAAGAAAAGTATTTTCAGCTTCACAACTCTGCTCAATCCTAATCTATGATGTTTCAAAGACCTGCAGATAAATCTCCTAAATTTAGAGAGAAAAAACCATTGATATGACTTAAAATTCTACTCAAATAACAGGAATTGTACATTCAAAACTAAAACCAGAGAAAAAGAAGCTGAAAATTAAAGTAGGCCTAGCCTACAAGGTATAATCTCAAAGACTTAAAAACCAAAACAGGTACAAAGCAGCCTGGCAATACCTTCCCAGAGAATGTTTTTGGCCCTGGATTTAATACTGAAAGTTTTATTTTCCTAACCTAACCACTTTCCAAGATAGCGAAAAGCAAGCTTGTCTAGAATTTTTTTCGTAGATTTAACCAATAAGAAATACTATATGTAAACAATGGGTAAATTGCATAGCTTATAGCCCTTAAACAACTAGTAACTGAAAATTAAGGTAAAATGTTGTTTTGTCATAATTTCAATAGGTATAGGACCTGTCATGTAGGCAAATTTCAGAGCCCTCTAGAGGGAGAAGGAGTGGAGGTGGGTACTTTAAAATACCTTCCCCCCGGGACATACTTTAGCCTGTAGACCCATCCCTGAAAGTTTTATTTTCCTAGCCTAACCCCTTTCCGAGATAGCGAGTAGTCAATTAACTAGAAGTATTTGAAAGTTTCATTTTCCTAACCTAACCCCTTTCCAAGATAGCCAAAAGTCAATCAACTAGAATTTTACCACATAATTTAAGGCTGTATCTGCAACCAAAGGAAGGGGGGTGCATTGCCAGAAAAGCGACCACGATGTTTGAAAAAAGCATAAAATAACGAATCTAATGGTGCTCCTTTCATTTTATCAACAAGGGTCACCAAATTCAACTACTTTCTAAAATAGCAACAAACCCTTTATCAAGAGTTTTACCAAAAAATACCCACTAGTTCAGGGTCAAGCAATCAGAACTAGGCCTAAATCTGTGAGCATGCTTACCTTTCTGATTTGAGTCAAGGCAATACGGGCATCAACCCACGAAGTTCTACTCAATAAATTCACATCTTCTACCTTCGGAGTCATCAACTCTTTTCTATCCTTACACTTTGTTGTATCGATCATAGTAACTGCCATTCTATCACATCACATACCATGTTTTAAACAAAATATTCCAATAACTTCTTCGTCCTGCTCACTCTCTGCCTTGATTAACACTGATTTATCTAGCATAGTGAAGTTGTAACGTCGGAGTCGGTTCCTATAACAACGGCTCCCCAAGACGCCAAGACCACACACACTAGACGCCGACGGCAAATGGAAGAAAAAGTCAAAACCACCTTGCATCTTTTCTGATAAACCTGAAAAATGTTCCTGGATTTTTAAGAAGAAATAAAAGCAAACAATCGCAAATCCTACTAAACATGAAGTGCACCGTAACTTAACAATGATCAGAAGACCAAACTGGGAAAACGCTTTTCAGATTTCGAGTAATTGCATTTAAGACACACACGCGCGAATTTATTTCGTGAGGAGGAGGAGTTTGAATTAAGGCATAAAAATTGTATTTAAACAATGGGAGACCACTTCCACAGATCTTGAGCCCGGAGACTCCAACATTCTTCCTAGTGCATTCGTGCCTGAATTACCGTTGCATATAGGGTGCAAATTTGGTTCTAGGCGTTTACCCCCCCCCCTCCCCCGGAAAATAATCCCGCGGAAAAAAACGGAAAATACCTCCGCGGAAAATACCCCTCAAAAATACCTCGACCCCGCGGAAAACCCCCCACAGAAAATATCCCCCCAGAAAATATCCCCTGCAAAAAATACCCTTGGAAATTACACCTACTCGGAAAATTGGGTTTTCCAAACTTGAGATTTTATTTGAATTGTGTTTTTTTTTATTATTTCGTTGGGAAGTGCTAAGGAAAGGGAAAAAGAGGAATCTACACACCAGAAGTATGTTAAGAACATCGAAAAAAGCAGATTTATTTTGTTGAAAAGACTTCCATACGAACTTCTGCAATTTTTGGCAGTAGCGGCCGCCAAATTAAAATAAAACGAAGAAAAAAATGTGGGCGAAAAATCAATAAAATTAAGCTAAAAACATATGGCCACAAAAAATTAAGAAGGTTTATCTCCTTTGAAAACATAGTTGGCTTTGGAAACCAACAAATTATTATTGTTTAAGTTTTACGGACGAAGGCGTTGTCAAATTCCATGAGTTATTTTTTTCTTATCTTCCAAGTGTAAAACTCCCACAAACACCATTTATAAATAAATGAAACCCAAAACGAACAGAAATTAAAGTAGATAACCTCGTAAAACTCAAACAGAGCAAAAATCAAAACGAGTAGGGCTGTCAAACCCATGTTTTCTCAAGACCAGAACATGATTTGCACTTTAATAAAAAAAATGAATAAATAATAATACTAAAAGCCGGGAATTGTCAGTTTAATGTACATATTCTGATTCCTCAAATTCTGAATACTGCTCTATTTATTAAAGTCAAGAAAGTGAAAACGTTTAAAATATATTTCGTTTTCAGTAAAGTGCAAATTATGTTCTAAGAAGGCGTGGAGGTTGTCAGCATTACCCACGTTAATTTTTGCTGGTTTTGAGTTTTAATCGGTTATTTATTTTAATTTTTGTTTAATTTATTTATTGATGGTAATTTGTGGTAGTTTTAAGCTTGGAAAATTATTTGAATTTATTTCTGCTCATTTTTTGGCTTAATGGAGCTGTTTACCTTTCTTTGATGAAACTTGTTTTGTGGATAAAGTTTTTTAAATTAATTCCTGTTCGTTTTAGAACTTTTAAAAGGACTTTTTCTACAAAATAACTTTTTCTTCAAAAAACTCCAATAAAAAAATGAGCAAAAATAGAATCAAATAATCTACCAAGCGTAAAACTACCATAAATCAGCATCAACAACAAAAAATGAAGCTTAAAACGAACAGAAATTACAATAAATACTGATTCAAACTCAAAACAAGCAGAAATTAACATGAGTAGGGCTCAAAACCCCTATGCCTTCCAAAGGCCAGAAATTAATTTGCACTTCACTGAATGTGAATTCAGTGCAATGAATGTGCATTGTCAGTTTAAAATACACATGCTGATATTTATTCCTTAAAAACCTTAGTAATATTTGATTTATTTAGGTTATAAAAGTGAAAACATTTAATTCTTTTCCAGAAAAGGCAAATAATGTTCTGGCCTTGGGTAGGAATAGGGGTTTCGAACCTTACTCATGTTAATTTCTGCTCGTTTTGAGTTTGACTCGGTTATTTATTCTAATTTCTATTTGTTTTGGGTTTCATTTATTCATTGATACTGATTTGTAGTAGTTTTACGCTTGGTAGATGATTTGGTTCTATTTTTTACTAATTTTTAGTTTAATGAAGTTCTTTGCGTTATCAACACCTCACTCTCTACACTAAAGATCGAAGTTTGTTCCAGTCATACAGTTCGTGGTAACGAACTGTAGTAAGGAGCGACCCGGCTCAATAGTAAACGAAACTCTAGAAAACGAAATTTTGATACTAAAAGATACATCAAAAGAATTAGATTTTCATGCTGATTTTAAATATATAAGTTTCATCAAATTCAGTCTTTGTCATCAAAAGTTACGAGCCTGAAAAAAATTACCTCATTTTGGAAAATAGGGGGAAACACCCCTAAAAGACATAGAATCTTAACGAAAATCACACCATCGCATTCAGCGTATCAGAGAACCATTTTGAAAAAATTTTGAGAATGATTAAAATCAAATTAAAATCAGAATTAAATGATTAATTCTGAGAGATTATATGAGAATGAGGGTCATTCTTAAAGAATTGGGACAAAACTTAAGCTTTAGTGTAAAGAGCGAGGTATTAACGAGGGGATAAACCCCCTCATATACATAATCTATATATATAAAAATAAGTTGTCTGTGTGTGGATCTGTGGATGGATCAGGTGACGTCATGTTTGTTCGCATATGACGTCTGAATTATTTCACACTAATACAAAAGAAGAAAAAAACTAAAAAAGGTAAAAACTACAAAAAAACTAAAAAAAAAAAAAACTAAAAAAGCTAAAAAACTAAAAAAAACTAAAAAAAGGTAAAAATCTAATAACTAAAAAAAAAACTGAAAAAAATAAAAAAAGGCAAAAACTACAAAAAAAAATAAAAACTAATAAAAAAACTAAAAAAGCTAAAAAACTAAAAAAACTAAAAAAAACTAAAAAAAGGTAAAAAACTAAAAAAAACTAAAAACTAAAAAAGAAAAAAACTAAAAAAAAGGAAAAAACTGAAAAATAAAAGAGAAAAAGAAAACTAAAAAATATGAATAAATATATATAAAAATAAGTTGTTTGTGGGTTATGTCTGTCTGTCTGTCTGTCGAGTGACGTCGTGTTTGTCCGCATATGACGTCTGAATTATTTCACACTAATACAAAAGAAGAAAAAAAACTAAAAAAGGTAAAAACTACAAAAAAACTAAAAAGAAAAAAAACTAAAAAAGCTAAAAAACTAAAAAAAAACTAAAAAAAGGTAAAAAACTAAAAACTAAAAAAAACTGAAAAAACTAAAAAAAGGCAAAAACTAAAAAAAAACTAAAAACTAATAAAAAAACTAAAAAAGCTAAAAAACTAAAAAAACTAAAAAAACTAAAAAAAGGTAAAAAACAAAAAAAAACTAAAAACTAAAAAAGAAAAAACTAAAAAAAAGGAAAAAACTGAAAAATAAGAGAAAAAGAAAACTAAAAAAATATTAATAAATATAAAAAATATAAATATAAATATAATATAAATTAGCAATCAACAAAGCACCGAGACACAAATGACGACCGGGACACAGGGAGTATATATGACGACCAGGACATAAGTAAAAAAAAAAAAACTAAAAAAACTAAAAAAAATGGTAAAAACTACAAAAAAACTAAAAACTAATAAAAAAACTAAAAAATCTAAAAATCTAAATAAACTAAAAAAGAAAAAAAAGAAAAAAGGAAAAAAATAAAAGTGAAAAACAAAACTAAAAAACGAATGTATATACAGACCGGGACACCGGGATAAAAATGACGACCGGGACACAGGGAATATAAATGACGACCGGGACACAGGGACACAACTAAAATGGGGACGCCGGGGGGCACAGGGGGATATAAATGACGACCGGGACACCGGGACACAAGGAATATAAATGACGCCCGGGACACTCAAAGAGAAATCACAGACTGGAACACCGGGACACAAATGACGACCGGGACACAGGGAATATAAATGACGACCGGGACACAGGGACATAACTACAAAGGGGACGCCGGGGTGTACAGGGGGATATATAAATGACGATGGCGACTCAGGGAATGGTCGATTAGCAATCACCATCAACAAAGCTCAAGGGCAATCATTAGAATCATGAGGTATAGATCTGAATACGGATTGTTTTCCCATGGACCATTATATGTTGCATGTTCAAGAGTCGGTAAACCTGACAATCTATTTATATGCACAGACAATGGGACAGCAAAGAATGTTGTATATTCGCAAGTTTTACGTAGTAAAACTTATATATAAAAATTATATATAAAACTATAATTATTATATATATATAAATATATATTATATATATATATATATAATATATATATATATAATATATAATATATATATATTATATATAAAACTTATATATATATATATATATATATATATATATACATATATATATATATATATATATATATATATATCTATATTCACAGGTGGGACATAGGGACACAACTACAATGGCGCGTAACTAATATGGCGCGTAACGACTTACGCGCGCGGGGGGGCTTGGGGGGGGGCGCGAAGCGCCCCCACCAACTAGGTGTTGGGGTGGCGCGAAGCGCCACCCCAACAGCTAGTAAAAATATAAGAATATAGAAGTTTGTTTCGTAAGTTAATTCTTAAGTTACGTATTTTTTTACTAATAAAAACGTTCGTTGAAAATTAAAAGTTCTAGTTGCCTTTTCAAGTAATTGAAAAATTGGAGGGCAATTATGCCTCCTTCCCCACCCCTTATTTCTCAAAATCGTCTGATCAAAACTAAGAGAAAGCCATTTAGCCAAAAAAAGAATTAATATGCAAATTTCATTTTAATAATTTATGTAACTTTTTATATAACTGAAAGTAAGGAGCGACATTAAAACTTAAAACGAACAGAAATTACTTCGTGTATGAAAGGGGCTGTTCCCTTCTAAACACCCTGCTCTTTACGCTAAAGTTTTTTACTGTTTAATAAAGTAGAATTGAGAGAAAGGGTCAAACTTTAGCGTATAGAGCAGGGCGCTGAGAAGGGAACAGCCCCTTTCATACACGGAGCAATTTCTGTTCGTTTTAAGTTTTAATCTGGCTCCTTACTTTCAGTTAAAAAAAACTAGTTTTTTTTTATTTAATTCTTTAAAGAATGACACCTGAATCAGAAAGGCCGAAGTACTGAAAAAACAGTAACGTAAGGAGCGAGGTATTGACTAGGGGTTGAACCCCCCCCCCTCATATACGTAATAATTTCTGTTTGTTTCAAGTTTTAATGTTGCTCCTTACTTTCAGTTGAAAAAACTTGTTTTATATTTAATTTCTGATCATTTTTAAATAATGCTAGGACTTCCGGTGCCCCCTTTGTAGAAAATTCCCTTCCCCCACGAAAATTCCTCCATGGAAAGATCCACCCTCGAACCCCCCCTCCCCGTAATCCCTATATTTAAGGACCATCTGGTCGATATGATCACCCCTGAAAAAAAAAACAACAAAAAAACAATTAAACACGCATCCGTGATCTTTCTCCGGGCAAAAAATACCAAATTCCATATTTTGCAGATAGAAGCTTGAAACCTCTACTACAGGGATATCGGATATGCTGAATCTGACGGTGTGATTTTCATTAAGATTCTATGATTTTAAGGGGCTGTTTTACCCTTTTCCGAAAAGATGGCAAATTTTCTCAGGCTCGTAACTTTTGATGGGTACGATTATACTTTATGAAACATATATATTTGAAATCAACAAAAAATCCGACTCTTTTGATGTATCTATTCATATCAAAATTCCGTTTTTAGAGTTTCGGTTACAATTGAGCCGGGGCACTCCTTACACAGTTCGTTACCGCGAATGTTTGATAATCTTTTTCAGGGAAAAAGAAAGTAATAGTTGAAATTTTTTCGGTTTTTTATGGCACTTGGTATTAACCAAGTGACATATAGCAATCGCCAATTCTGTCGGTCTGTCTGTCGGTCCCGGTTTTGCTACTTTAGGCACTTCCAGGTAAGCTAGGACGATGAAATTTGGCAGGCGTATCAGGGACATGACCAGCTTAAATTAGAAATGGTCTTTTTCCCAATTTGACCATCTGGAGGGGGGGTAGTGGGGGGCCGGTTAATTCGTAAAAATAGAAAAAATGAAGTATTTTTAACTTATGAGCGGGTGACGGGATCTTAATGAAATTTGATGTTTGGAATGATATTGTGTCTCAGAGCTCTTATTTTAAATCCCGACCGGATCTGGTGACATTGGGGGGAGTTGGAGGGGGAAAACCTAAAATCTTAGAAAACACTTAGAGTGGAGGGATCGGGATGAAACTTGATGGGAAAAAAAGCACAAGTCCCAGATACATGATTGACATAATCGGAACGGATCCACTCTCTTTGGGGTAGTTGGGAGGGGGGGGGGTAATTCTGAAAAATAGGGAAAATGAGGTATTTTTAACTTACGAACGGGTGATCGGATCTCAATCAAATTTGATGTTTAGAAGGATATCGTGTCTTAGAGCTCTCATTTTAAAGCTTGACCAGGTCTGGTGACATTGGGGGGGGGAGTTGGGAAGGGGAAACTTAAAACTTGGAAAACACTTAGAGTGGAGGGATCGGGATGAAACTTGGCGGGAAAAATAAACACAGGTCCTACATACATGATTGACATAAACGGAACGGATCAGCTCTCTTTGGGGTAGTTGGGGGGGGGGTTATTTCTGAAAAATTAGAAAAAATAGGTATTTTTAACTTACGAACGAGTGATCGGATCTCAATGAAATTTGATATTTAGAAGGATATCGTGGCTCAGAGCTCTTATTTTAAACCCGACCAGGTCTGGTGACATTGGGGGGAGTTGGGAGGGGGAAACCTAAAACTTGGAAAACACTTAGAGTGGAGGGATCAGGATGAAACTTGGTGGGAAAACTAAGCACAAGTCCTGGATACATGATTGACATAGACGGAACGGATCCGCTCTCTTTGGGGTAGTTGGGGGAGGGGTTAATTCTGAAAAATTAGAAATAATGAGGTATTTTTAACTTACGAACGGGTGATCGGATCTCAATGAAATTTGATATTTAGAAGGATATCGTGTCTCAAAGCAATTATTTTAAATCCTGACCGGATCTGGTGACATTGGGGGAAGTTTAGGGTGGGGGGACCTAAAATCATGGAAAACGCTTAGATTGGAGGGATCGGGATGAAACTTGGTGGGGAAAATAATCAGAAGTCGTACGTACATACTGTAATTTACATAATTGGAACGGATCCGCTCTATTGTGGGGGGGGGGGGTTAATTCTGAAAAATAAGAAAAAATGACGTATTTTTAACTTACGAAGGAGTGATCGGATCTTCATGAAACTTCATATTTAGAAGGACCTCGTAACCCAGATATCTTACTTTATATCTCAACCAGATCAAGCGTAATTGGGGGGGGGCAGCTGGGGGGACCGGAAATCTTAGAAAATACTTAAAGCGGTGAGATCAGGATGAAACTGGATGGGAAGAATAGAAACCTGTCTAAGATACATGACTGACATAACCGGACCGGATCTGCTCTCTTTGGTGGAATTGGGAGGGGGGTAATTTTGAAAATTGAGGTATTTGTAACTTACGAAAGGGTGACCAGATCTTAATGAAATTTGATATTTAGAAGGATCTTGTGCTTTAAAGTTCTAATTTTAAATTCCGACCAGATCCTGTGACATTGGGGGGAGTTGGAGGGGGAAACCGGAATTTTTGGAATATGTGAAAATTGGGGTATTTTTATCTTACGAACTGATGATCGGATTTTAATGAAATTTGATTTTTAGAAGGAATTCATGTCTCAGAGCTCTTATTTCAAATCCCGACCAGATCTTTTGACATTGGGGGGAGTTGGAGGGGGAAATCTTGGAAAAACACTTGGAGTGGAGGAATCGGGATGAAGCTTGGTGGATAGAATAAACAAATGTCCTTGATACGCGATTGACAGAATAGTACTGGATTCGCTCTCTTTGGGGGAGTTGGGGGAGGGGTTCAGTGATTTGGCAAGTTTGGTGCTTCTGGGCGTGCTAGGACGATGGAAATTGGTAGGCGTGTCAGGGAGCTGCACAATTTGACTTGATAAAGTCGTTTTCCCAGATTCGACCATCTGGGGGGCTAAAGGGAGAGGAAAAATTAGAAAAATTAGGTATTTATAACTTACGAGTGGGTGATCGGATCTTAATGAATTTTGATATTTTGAAGGACATCGTGACTCAGAGCTCTTATTTTAAATCCTGACCGGCATTAAGCCTCTTATTTTCCTTTTTAAATCAATCTATTGATTCATAAAATTTTGTTAGAGCTCATACCATATGATCTCTTGGCTCTTAGCTCTTCTCGCCTCGTCACAAGTGCCATATGAGCTCTTAGCTCTTGTTCTTTAAGAATTCATAGTTTGGCCTTCTATTCGTATGCTGGAAAAACTTTTTCAAAAAATTTTAACAACAAACACCCTTGTGAAAATGTTGACACAATTAGTAGTGTTTAATTTAGTTTCATACCTCCTCTAGTTGACCTAAAAATAAATTTCATACCATTTCCAGAAAATTCTATCAATGCTCTTTGACAGTTTGGATACACTTACACACCTTTGACTCGATCTTTGGACTATTTTCAATAAAAGGACTGTGATTAACAGGTACATAAATAAATGAACGATAAATAACGATAATAAATATCGATAAATAACGATATCGACAATGATTACGTTATTTATTTATCGGACAAATAATGATAAATAAAAATCTGTAAATAAACGATAGTATGAATAAAGTAGACAGGTACAAATATAGATGAATAAATAAATCTAAAAACAAATAAAACAAAATCCAATATTCAAGTTAAATTTAGAACAAAAAAAAAATACTACAAAAAGGAGTTTTGCGACTTTACCCTTCCCCCTTCCCTAACAATAGAACTCTAAGCCCTACTATATCACTTACCTTTTATTGAAAACTATGTGAATCTTGAATAATTCGCATTTGTTTTTCAAACAAAAGACGACATATAAAACATAAATCATTATGATAATCAAGATATCTGGAAAGAACTGATGAATATAAACTGAATATTTAACGTAATATGGTACTATTTTCTTGAAACTTAGAAATTGAAGATTTTATTTCGCTGAAATCTTTCTTCAATGTTAGTAGTATAGGCTTTTAATGTCTTACGGCAGCTTTATCCCTTCAAATCTGAGTCCCGAAACGTTTTGTAAACTTCTTTAACACGCAGGTGCATTTACGCAATAGAGAATGTTTTCTAAGAGATTTACGTGCACGTAACGTCATAGGGAGTGTTTTCTAAGAGATACGGGTGTTGATTGTTTAAAAACCTAACCTATGGGGGAAACCTTTAAGGGGCCCGCAAAATTAGGATTTCTTTGGCTGTTACGTAATAGGGAGTGTTTTCTTTAAGACATTTAAAGACGTTTCTTGAAGACATTTCTCGAGATATTTCGAGACGTTCCAAGACATTTCAAGACGTTTCTAAAGACATTTTTCTTCAAGAGGTTTCAAGACATTTCAAGACGGTTTTTAAGACATTTTTCTTCAAGACATTTTTTAAAACATTTTTCTACAATACGTCTTCAGGATTTCTTTTGTTTTTATGTATTAGAGATTGTCTAACTGTATTCTAACTGGATGATGCATTCAAGCGTGACATGCTAGATGCCAGGGGCCCATAGGCAAACCTCAGCTCGTAACTGTTGAGGACATACATGCGAGGTGTTATAAAAACACTTTGAGAGATTTCATTTTTCTTCTTTTTGTTTATCCAGAGAGCCTTTATATTCTAAGGATTTTTGTCCCCATTAGGATTCAAAAAATTTCCCCAAATGGTCGTGTGCGCTAGACACCTGGACTACGAAGGCTTTTCTAATATTTTGATTTGAGAAATATCTTCTACGGTATAACCTATTCCACGCACGGTAAATTCCCTGTCTGCTTATTAGAACGATTAAATTGGTGGCATGTTTCCAATCCTTTCCTCATGAGAGCGTAAAAGCATCCCAATGCTATTGCTTTTTCATCCATTAGATGCACCTGCATATTACAATGTTATTAATTTTCTATTATCACCTGGACAGATTAAGTTAGCTATTGAATCCGTGAGATGTTACATAGCATTGGCTTTACATACTTCATTGCGTAAATGATTACATATTCAAGATTCATCTTGGAACAAGAAATCTAAAAGACCCAGGCTTTTGTACATACAAATTTTATTAATAAAAAAGCTATATCATGAAATTACAGAAAAAGTGAAACTCAATAAATAGAAAAATAAAACTTGAAAAAGCTCATAAAGGATAAAATATAAGCAAAAAGAACCATGAAATCACAGAAAAAGCAGTTAAAGGTCAACAAACGAAAAAACAAAACGTGAAAAAAAATTATAGAGGACAAAATATAAGCAAAACGACCGTAAATTAAAGAAAGGCAAGGGATTTTTGCATTCAGTTATTTCTGAGAAGTCTTAATGAAAATGCCACATTTTTTTAGCCAAGACTATTCATATTTCACGCCACCATGACAATTTGAGGCTCGCCCACCACCTAGCAACCAATTCAAGAGGGGAAGCTTGTTATTAGAGATAAATTTTACTGATTCAATAGCTAACTTAACCTGTCAAGGTCACATTAGATCTAATTAGATCTAGAAGGTCACATCTAATGGAGCAAAAATCAATAGCATTGGTATGCTTTTGCGCTCTAATTTGGGAAGGGTTAGAAAAATGCGATTAACTTAATCGTTCTAGTAAGCAGGCAAAGAATGCACCTTGCGTTGTACAGGTTACTTCATAGAATCTATTTCCCAAACTAAACTATTAGGAAGGCTTTCATAGTCCAGGTGTCTAACGCACACTACCATTTGGGGAAATATCTTTCGAATACTTATGTGGACAAAAATCTTTAGAATACAAGGGTTCTCTGCAAAAACAAAAAGAAGAAAATGAAATCTCTTAAAGTATTATGTAACATCCCACATGTGTGCCCTCTATAGTTACAAGTAGGGATTCCCCGACGGGCCCCTCACATCTAGCAAGTCACGTGAGAATTCGTCATCCTTAACACAGTTTAACATTCCCTATTATATAACAACCCAAGAAATTCTGAAAACGTCTTGAAGAAAAATGTCTTAAAAATCGTCTTGAACCGTTCTGAAATGTCTTGAAGAAACCACTCCCTACTGTGTAAAAACTAAAGAAATCCTGATTTGATGGGCCTCCTATGATGGGCCTCCTAAAGTTTATTATTATTTTTAAGAATTAACGACGCTTCTTGACTACTAAGGTCCTTGCGTCGGGGGCCTCCTAAAGTTTTCCCCACAGGTTAGGTTTTTAAACAATTAACACATGCCTCTCTTAGAAAACATTCCCTGTGACGTAGCATACCCCTACACATCATTGAAAAGATTCCCCATTACGTCATATGCACATGAGTCTTATCATATGCACTTAAAGAAAATATTTGGAATATAATTAGTCTTCAGTGAAGCGCAAATGACGCAATAGACATTAGACTTTTAAGGTTTTGGATAGAAGATAATTAAAAGGCATGGGAGGGGGGCTGCTACCGCTCCAACCAATACTTGAAATCCAAAATCAATATGTCCTGAAAGTTTCAACTTAATACCAACAGCCGTATTTAAGACATTGCAGATATTCCTGTTTGATAAACTGGATGCACATAGTGCCTTTTGATTTAGTTTAACATAACTCTCAACATCCACCAAAGTTTAACTGTAATACCATTAGTCTTTTCAGTTACACGCAGAATCAAATATTTCCCCTTTTCCTAGTCATAAATCCTGCTTGTTAAAGATGGACAAATTGTATAATTTACAATCCTTTCCCTGGCACTGTGGGGAAATGGCATCCCTAGAGTATTATATCCATAGATATAGATATAGACATCCATAGAGTTAATAGAGTATTAACTATTATACCTTTTGACTGGCTTGAACAAAATGACATTTTCGAAATTTAATTCAGTGTTGAACAGACGAGCGCCAAAAAGGGCAGAGAGATGTCTTCAACATCTACTCAAAATACCTTGAAGATTTCCACTTAATACTCTTAGCCGTTTTTTAGATAATGATGATATTCTCTTTTGACAACCCGCAAGCAAATAGTGTATTTCGATTGAGTTTGGCATCCATCTCAACATTTCCTTAAAGTTTCACCTTAACACCCTAACAATTATTGAAGACCCAGGATCAAGCATGCCCTCTTTTCCCAATAATAACCTGATATGTTAACAATGGACAACTTGCAATAACTGAAAACCCTTGTTCCGGAAGCTATGGGCGGTATAGTCAACCCTTTAGGCATAGTTATTTGACTTTTGGACTATTTTTAACAGAATGTTTATCTCGAAACTTAGATCGTATGCATTTGGGGGGAAATTGGCATGGGGGGCTGGTAACCCACTAATCACTTTTGACTCATAAAAAGGGCATTTGAACTTCCAATTTCCAATCGAATCGAGTGTTCTAATACTGAAGTATTATGGCCCTTTACTACTGACATTACTTTACTTACGTTGCCTACTGATTTGCCAAGTAACTGTAGAGCTTTCAGTGAATGTGAATACATGAATAAATGCAAAAAATAGCTCTAATTCGATGCATCAATACATAGCCAAACTCTTACAGACTGTTCTATGAGTGTTAGAAATGTTGAAAAAAAAACAATCTTTACATTTTTCTAACAAACCTTGAGAACGACCTAGAAGAGCTTGGCTATATATTAATGGAGCGAACAAAAGCTATTTTTTCCATTTATTAATACATGTGGTCCCTGAAAGTAGAGCCCAACCGATATACCAGCCGACCGATATTATCGGGCCGATATGAGGTTCAGTGTCATTATCGGATATAGGAAAAAAAGTATCGGTTATCGGCCGATATTTTTTTTTTTTTTTTTTTTTTTTTTTTTTTTTTTTTTTTTTTTTTTTTTTTTTTTTTTTTTTTTTTTTTTTTTATGCGCAACTTAGCCAAAGATGGCACCAGATTTCCTCGGGTAATTTTTGCTTGTCCAGTCCTTGGGGGTGGAGCCACCAACTAAGTCTGACCATGGTGAAGAGAGCAGTGGAGGTGACTCAAATGAAGTCAAAGTATATTTGTTGTCAATACAAACCTGGTGCAGCAATGTTCTAAAAGTATGGTGACTTCAAGGACGTACATCTTCTATTAAAGCAACTAAACAGAATACAATAAACCATACTCTTCTGTTTAATGAATATTCACTTTCGTGGGTGAAAGATCCCAGGTTCATCCGGCTAAAACCATGATATCCAGTCAGGGCCGCAGCTAAAGGGGAAAGAGGGTGTTTTAAGATCTGGAAGGGAGAGTTCTAAGGTGTCACCGCTGCGTCTCAACACCTTGGAAGATTTACCTTGGAAATTTAGCTTATGTGTCCGAATTTGTCGGCATAGCGGACGATTTTGTCGACAAATTCTTTAAATCCCTCCTCCAAATTTAAAACTCTAGTTGCACCCTGTATCCAGTGTGCCTGGCATGGATTCGTTAGTAAGAGATCATACCAAATGAATGCGATGTAAAGTTATGACGTTCATATGTGCATGATTAAAATTCTAAGTCTCGCTATTGAAACTTGGTTTTTGAGTAATCAATTTTACTAGATGTCTCACGATTTTCCCCCTATTTGTGTTTTTCAAACAGTTCGTGGTAACGAACTGTAGTAAGGAGCGATCCGGCTCAATAGTAAACGAAACTCTAAAAATCGGAATTCTGATGCTAAAAGATACATCAAAAGAATCGGATTTTCATGCTGATTATAAATATATAAGTTTCATCAAATTTAGTCTTTGTCATCAAAAGTTACGAGCCTGAGAAAATTTACCTTATTTTGGAAAACAGGGGAAAACACCCCCTAAAAGTCATAGAATCTTAACGAAAATCGCACCTTCGCATTAAGCGTATTAGAGAACCCTATAGCAAAAATTTCAAGCTCCTATCTACAAAAATGTGGAATTTCGTATTTTTGGCCAGAAGACAGATCACGGGTGCGTGTTTATTTGTTTGTTGTTTTTTTTCCCAGGGGTCATCGCATCGACCAAGTTGTCCTAGAATGTCGCAAGAGGGCTCATTCTAATGGAAATGAAAAGTTCTAGTGCCCTTTTTAAGTGACCAAAAAGTTGGAGGGCACCTAAGCCCCCTCCCACGCTCATTCTTTCCCAAAGTCAACGGATCAAAATTTTGAGAGAGCCATTTTGTTCCGCATAGTCGAAAACCATAATAACTATGTCTTTGGGGATGACTTACTCCCCCACAGTTCCTGGGGGAGGGGCTGCAAGTTACAAACTTTGACCAGTGTCTTTCACGAGGGTCTTCAAAAGGTAAGCTGAATCAAGGCCAAGAGACCAGGGTAGGCTTGGTTCCTACACTAGGACATCGACATTCAGTTTAAACAAAACTACTCAGTAATTTATAATGTCTTGACTTTTAGTGCTTCAGGTATTTAATTCTTTTAAATCTTTATATAAACAACTTTTAGTGGCTAGACGCAAGTTTAATTTACGATGGATCATATTTAGGTCTATTTATAAGTAGGTCTATTTATACAGTAATGGTTATTGGGAAGTGTACAGACGTTTTCAGGGGGATTCTTTTGGTTTGGGGGGTTGGATTTAGGGAAGGGAGCTATTTGGGAAGATCTTTCCTTGGAGGAATGTGTCATGGGGGAAGAAAAACTCAATAAAAAGGGCGCAGGATTTTCTAGCATTACTATAAAAAAAACAATTAAAAAATAAACGTGAAAAAGTTTTTTCAATTGAAAGTAAAGAGTAGTATTAAAACTTAAAACGAACAGAGATTGTTAAGCATACGAGGGGTTCTAAAAATACTTTAGCATAAAGAGAGAGGTATTTAGGAGGAGATAAATACATCGCTCTTTATGCTAAAGCATTTTTAGTAATTTCAACTACTTATTCTACGGCCTTTCTGATTCAGGGGTCTTTCTTAAAGAATTGGGACAAAACATAAGATTTAGCATAAAAAGCGAGGTATTAACGAGGGGACAAACCCCCTTATATACATAATAAAAATATAAGAATATAAAAATTTGTTACGTAAGTTAATTCTTAAGTTATGTATATTTTTTACTAATAAAAACGTTCGTTAAAAATTAAAAGCTCTAGTTGCCTTTTTAAGTAACCGAAAGATTGGAGGGTAACTACGCCTCCTTCCTCACTCCTTATTTCTCAAAATCGTCAAATCAAAATTAAGAGAAAACCATTTAGCCAAAATAAGAATTAATATGCAAATTTCATTTCAATAATTTATGTACGGAGAGCCAAAATCAAACATGCATTAATTCAAAAAACGTTCAGAAATTAAATTTAAAAAAACTAGTTTTTTTAACTGAAAGTAAGGAGCGACATTAAAACTTAAAACGAACAGAAATTACTCCGTATATGAAATTGGTTTTCCCCTCCGCAATCCCTCGCTCTTTATGCTAAAGTTTGACTCTTTGCCACAATTCTAATTTTTAAAACAATTAAAAACTTAGCGTAAAGAGCGAGGGATTGCGGAGGGGAAAATCCATTTCATATACGGAGTATATCGACAAAACATACCGGTACGATTCCGATATATCGGTATCAGTCGGACCTCAAAAATGCATATCGGTGGGGCCCTAACTGAAAACTCAACACAAAGAAAAAGAATTGCAAAACAAGTGGATGAAAATCCGTCAAAAACGAAATTAAGCTACCTAGAAAGTGACTTATATTTTAGATTGAGAAGCTCCCCAACTGAAAAAAATGACAATTACAACTTCATAATTTTGTTATTGGTTTACTTTCTAATACCTAAATTATGCGCTAATTTTTTCGAATGCGATAAGGGGGGTTGCCAAAATTCTGGGCGACAAACACCACCATGAAAGCAGAGTATAATTACCGAACTTAGAACATTAATGCAAACGAGATGCGGAAGTAGTAAGTAGACGCATGTATTCACCTATATATAGTAGCGACGAAGACCCGTGTACATGATTATAATTTTAATTTGTTCAAGTGATTCGACGATGAATCAGAACAACTGTTGCCAATTTACGTTGTTCATCCCATTTTCACTGTACATCGAACAGGAAAATGGAAATTAAAATACGAGCATAACTTCCAAAAGAAAACAATTTATGGTGGTTTTATTTTAGGTATAAAGGCTTATCACACCGGTTCACACAAGGTCAGCTCCACAAAATGAGCTACATAAGCTTCATGACCTACGCCACATACAAAGTTGAAATCAAAGTGTATTTCGAAAAATTCAAGCCATATGAGTAATATACTTGTAATTTACACCAATTTTTATTTCAGTGATTCAAAGTTATGGAAAAGGATGATTTTTGATTTGTAGACTATAAAAGGGAAGGTCATGTTTATACTTAACAGAACATATTTTTCTGATGAAATTAAAGAGCAAAATTGAAACCTAAAGGCGAAACAAAAAGTTTTGCTTCTCAAGTATGCAACATATATCCATAAAATAAGCACAAATAAACTGACAGTTGATACTTCCTTGTATTTGCAGGGTTATGCATAGACAGGTAGTGTTTAACTGAAAACACAAAACAATAAAAACGAGGATGTTTTAGAAAAGAAAGTAAAATAGTTTGGAATGATTTCATATAGTTTGAATTCACTTAGTTCGATTTACCATGATCAAAGAGGGAACACTTTTACAGACGAGCAGATGAGAGAAATGCCACTTCTATCCACATGAGACATAAAAAAATGGCCGACTGTCTTTAAATAATTGACAGTCGGTATCATTTCCCTTATATGAACGACTAGAACATTGTATGTTCTAGTTGTTCATACAGTATTGTATGAACTGTATTATTGTTGTAAACTATTGTTTACAACAATAGTTGTAAACAATAGTTAAACAACTATTGTTTAACTCAACCCCTTTCAACTCAACCTTGTTTAACACAACCCTCATTAAACTCAATCTACGGACAATTCAACCCCATTTACTTCAAACCGCATTCAACTCAACCCCATTCAACCCATAGAGGTTGAGTGAAATGTGGTTGAGTTAAATGAGGGTAGAAAAACACAGGGATTAAGTTACATGAGAATGGAGTTGAATGGGGCTTGAGTTAAACAAGAGTTGAGTGAAATAGTTAAGCTGAACGGGGTTAAGTTAAACAGGGATTGAGCTACATGGGAACCGACTGGAACTTATCTAGACTAAGACAATTCAATTTTGCAGAGTATAAGGGTGAGCTATTGCTTTAGGAAAGTAACTTATAACTTTTAATGTTTGCATTCAGGTTAATTGAAAAAACTTTCAGAAAGAGAAGTTTTTCAAAGAAAAGGAAAGAGCCACACGAAAACCTAAGACGAGCAGAAATAAAGTCCAATGATAATTCAAATCTAAAACGAAATAAATGAGACTTCAAACTAATAAACATTAAAATAATTATACTTTTCAGGTATTTACCCCTTTTTTTTTCTTTTTTTTTTCTTTTTTGCCACCAGCACCTAAAACAAAGTTCTGCATAGGCACCAGCCATCTAAAGTATCTGTGAGACTTTTAAGCATTCTGCTCGCCAAAAAACCGACTTGATAGGAGTTATAACATCGCTTCCAAACACCCAGAGCCATCACTGTGGCCTACCACCTTTAGTTGCAATAGCATTGCTAAAATAAATAGATAGTAGGCAGAGGGAGGGCGCAATATCCCGGAGCCCCAGTAACAGGCTCTCAACAGCCGTGCTTACTAATATTATACATTACGTCGCTTTGAGATATCTACTGCAATGAACCACACACATTTAACTCCATAAAGAGATGTTTCAGAAGTTGGCCAATGCAGGATAATGCATTGGCAAAGATACAAAAATTAGTATATAAATACTCGTCAATTCTAGTTCAGACTATTGATTACAAAGCATTAGCAGAAAGTCAAAGACAGTTTAATAATAATTATAAAAAGAGAGAGACAATAATTGTTCGATTTCTTTTGTGAATGACTCTAGCGTGATATCTTCATATTCTTCGTACTCTTCAAGGCAGTAATAACGATATCACCTGGGCCACCCAGGTAGTAAAAAAGAAAATGTTTAGCTTCAAAACAAGATTGAAGAGAACTTGTTCTCTTAGAGTCCTCACCTTTGGCATTTGAGTGTTTTCTCAGGACCTTTGTTTCCAAAAACGAGCAGTATTTTATTATTCAAGTGTGTAGGGTAGGGTACTACTCAAATTAGTAAGCTTGCGACACTGAAGGACATGTGACGCAAGAACCATTCTGAGGCCAATTTGACTAAGGTATAGACGATAAACAACAGGCCGAATAGGGATAAGTCCTTTTATTAAACATTGAAGGAAAAACAATACTGAAAGAAAAAATGAAGGAAGGAAAAAAATATAAAGGGTATTTCGATCACATAGACAGTGATCGTCATCAGCAAAAATACTCTTTGCTGGTGGATAAGGACATCATTTCTGCTGATGCCGATCACTGTATATGTGATCGAAATATCCAGTATATTTTTTTTTTCACTGTCTAATAAAAGGATCTATCCTAATCGAAGCCTTAATTATCGTCATGAAAAGGCAGTGTGGTCTTCGGAATTACCTACTAAGGTATAGACAAATTAAAAAGAAGATTCTTCATTCCGTTTGATTTTAATCTACTTGAAACAGTCTCACCCACTAAGCAGCGATCAACTGTCGGTGACTGCTGCTAAATAAACAAGAGCTCATATGGCACTTGTGCCGAGGTCGGAAGAGTGAAGAGCTCATATGGCATGAGCTCTAGCGAAATTCTAATAATCAATAGATTGATTTAAAAGGAAAATCAGAGGCTTAATGCCGGTCGAGATTTAAAATAAGAGCTCTGAGACACAAGGTCCTTCTAAATATCAAAATTCATTAAGATCCGATCACCCACTCGTAAGTTAAAAATACTGATTATGTCAATCATGTAAGTAGAACTTGTTCTTATCCTTCCAATCAAGTTTCATCCCGATCTCTCCACTCTAAGTGTTTTTCGAGATTTCCGGTTTCCAGGATTTCTGTGTCCCCCCTCCAACCCTGTATATCCACAGATCCAATTCGAAATAAAAATAGAGCATCTGAGACATAAGATCTTTCTAATCCTATATATCAAGTTTCATTAAGATCCGATCACCCATTCGTAAGATAAAGAAACCTCAATTTTCACGTTTTCCAAGATTTCCAGTTTCCCCCTCTAACTCCCCCGATATTATCGGATCTGCTCTTGATTTAAAATAAGAGCTCTGAAGCATAAGATCCTTCTAAATATCAAACTTCATTAAGATTTGATCACCGTCCGTAAGTTACAAATGCCTCATATTTTCTAATTTTTCTCAATTACCCCCCCCCCAACGCCCCCAAAGAGAGCGGATCTGGTCCGGTTGTGTCAGTCACGTATCTCGGATTTGCCCACTGGTTCCGAATCAACAGATAGCCGGCTATCAACTTTATTTTCCTTTTCTTTCCCTTTTTTCAGAAAGATTCTAGATGAATAATGAATAACTTTAAATGATTTTTGACATTTTTTTAAACTTTGCCAGTGAAATAGCGTTGACTTAGTAAAGAGCAATATCTCACCCTAACACTGCTTTTCACTTTTTCCCAGGGGTCATCAGACAGAATGGATTGCACACTTTTGGAATGCCTGACCTTACAGTTTTTGTTGCTAAAATCAGTTTATTTTCCGTTTTCTTGATGATATTTGCAGAGTAACTAGGTTTGCAGTGTGTAAATGCGTCTGCTATTAAGTACGTATTCTAACTGTTATGCGAATTCGGTATGTAAGCAGAAGTGTATTGTAAAGGGATCATATTTGGAAAGGAGGAGGGGAGGGTGAAAGAAAACTGGAATTATCGGGGGGAAATTTTTGACAAGGCATAACTCTTATTAAAATAAAAATAGGCTTTAGGGGGGGGGGCTAGTTTCCATCAGATAACTTTAGACTCTCAAAAAAGGAACTAGAACTTTCAATTTATAGCCATTTAAGTCCTCTCTGAGGTTACCTCTTCCTAAAAAATCTTCTATACCCCCGGGCATAAGTTACAACCCTTCCCCCGGGCTCTAGGGGGGGGGGTATGTTGACCCCGAAGATTTTGTTACCTGATCGATGGACTATTTCAAAGAAAATGGCTATCTATCAAATTGATCTGATGTGTTTAAGGAAAAGAGGGTGTGGGGAAATAGATGCCCTCCGATTAGCCTACTTTTGACTCTTTTCAAACAAAATGGCTATCTTAAAATATTGATTGAATTCGTTTGGAAAAAGAGGGTGTGTCTGGGGGGGGGGGGGTAAATACCCTCCATTCACTTTTGAATCTTAAAAAGATAACTAGAACTTACAATTTCAAATAAATTGAGCCACCTCTGAGATTTATACGACCACGCCTTGCATAAAAACCTTATATTCCCCAGTGCATAACTTACAACAGTTGTCCCCAGGCTCTGGGAGGTTGTGTCAACCCCAGAGTTTTTGTGATATTATCTTTTAAATATTTTGAATAAAATAACTATCTCAAAGTTTGTTGGGATACATTTGGGGAGAAGGGTACCTTGGGGCGGCACTAGTTGCCCTCCGATCGCTTTTGACTCTTAAAACAGGCATTACAATCGAATGAACTCTATTCAGAGTTTATACCACCATTTCTTCCATAAAAGCCTTATATGCGGGGGCATAACACTTGCCCCGGGGTTCTGGGGACTGTGTTATCCCTGAGTTTTTGTTATATGATTTTTTATCTATTTTGAACAAAATGGCTATATAAAGGATTTGATCAGATACATTTGGGGAAAAGAAGGTTGGTGAGGGAGGGGGGCTATGTTGTCGGATCACCTTTTACTCTTAAAAGGAAACTAGAACTTTGAACTTCTAATTATTGAGTCCCCTCCGAAGTTTAGACGACCACCTCTTCCATAAAAACCTTATAAGCCCCCGGGGGACAAGTTACAACCCATAATTCCCGCAGTCTCCAGGGGGGGGGGTATGTTGACCCCGAAGTTTTTGTTATCTGATCGATGGACTATTTCAAAGAAAATGGCTATCTATCAAATTGATCTGATGTGTTTAAGGAAAAGAGGGTGTGGGGAAATAGATGCCCTCCGATTAGCCTACTTTTGACTCTTAAAAGGGAATCGGAACTTTCAATTTCCAGTCAAATGAGCTACCTCTGAAGTTTATACTACTACCAATTACATGAAAATCTTATATGCCCTCGGGACGTAACTTAGAACCCCTGCCACTGGGCTCTGAGGGATTGTGTCGACGCCCGAGTTTTGTTATCTGACGTTTGAACCATTTTCAGTAAATGGCTATCTCAGAATCTTTATCGGATGAGTTTATGGTAAAAGGTCTAACTGACCTCTGATTTCTTTTGACTCTTAAAAAGTGAACTAAAACTTTCAATTTCCAACCAGATGAACCCCCTCTAAAGTTTATAGGAGCAGTCCTTCTACAAGAACCTATATACCCCCAGGGCATAACTTAAAATGCCTGCTCCTGGGCCCTGGGGTCTGTGTTGACCCCGAAGTTTTGGTCATCTTGTCGTTAGACTATTTCAAATCACTTCAAGGTATTTATCTGGTACACTATTACTACTGCTACAACTATTACTCCTATGACTAATATTGCAACGACTACTGCTAATACGACTTCGAATACTACTACTACTATGACTATAACTACTACTACTATAACTGCTACTGCTGCGACTACTACTAATACGACTAATACTACTACAACTACTACTACTACAACAACTGCTACCAATATGATGACTAATACTACGATAACTACTACGACGACTAATACTACGAAAACTGCTACGACGACTAATACTATAACGACAACGACTACTGCTACTGTGATCCCTACAACCACGACTACTGCTACTACTACGACAACTACAAACACGACTACTGCTACTTCGATAACTAGCACTATGATAACTACTACTACAACTTCTACTACTGCGCCTACTACTACTACAACTACTACTGCTGAAACTACGAAGATTACTATTATTAAAATTACTACTACTACTACTGCTGCAACTACTAAGAATATTATTACTATGGCCTACACTACTACTAGGACTTCTACTACCACCGTTATGACTATGACTACTACTACTAGAACTACTACAACTACGACTATTACTGCTACGGCTACCACAGCTACAACTACGACAGGTAAGACTATGACAACTACAACTACGATAACTACTACTACAGCTTCCACTACTACGACTACTACTAGTACTACAACTGTCACTACTACTACAACTACTACTAATATGACTATTATGGCTACTTCCATCATTACTACTTTACTAATGTTACTCTTATTAACCAAATAAAAAAAACTATGTCGATTAAAGATAAACAGAAATTATTCTTTTTTAAGCTTTTTCCAAAAAAGAAGATTTTCATAGAAAAGTAAAGAGCTACATTAAACGCGAGACAGACAGAAATAAAGTCGAATAGTAATTTGAGAGTAAATCAAACATAATTACTATCAATAAATAAGTGAAACCCAAAACAAACAGAAATTACAATAAATAATGAAGTTAAACATAAAACAGACATAAACTACCACAAATAGGAGTAGTACTAATGTCCCCTATCCCTTTGATATACCAGAAAGTCATTTGTGCTTTAACGAAAACAAAACACATTTCAAATGTTTCTCTTTTTATAATATCAATAAATCTGTTGAAGGTTTGTTACTATTACTACTACAAGTAATACCACAATTAATACTACTACTACTACCAACACAACTACGACTAATTCGTTCTTTTCTTTTACCTCTTCATGAAAAATCCAAACAAAACCAATAAAAATCCGCTTGACTTGCAAGTTTGACCCATGAATTAGAAGAACTAAAAATGTGCACTTTCAACCTAAGCTTTTATAATGCTTATTAATAAAAAATAAAGTCTTGGCTTTCAAAAGCACAAAAATTACATGAATTTTCACTTGCAATCATGGATGAATTTATCAAACAATTCTGTCAAATGCTGACTAAACAGTGATAGAGTATCCATTTTACCGCTTTGAGCTATATCATATTTTAAGCACCCTAGTGGTAGAAACTTGTATGTAAAAAAAAATATCAGGAGGACTAAGGAGAGCCAATGCTATTTTTTAAAATGTATGCAATCTAATAACTAAATCAAACAAAAAATATTTTCTAAAAATCTTTTCTTATCCTATTTTCTGTGGTCTGTTGCTTTCAATACTCTTTAATTCTCCATCAACAATTTTTAACAAAACAACAAACAAATAAAAAATCTTGAAGCTCCTTAGGCTAACTATCATATTCTGAATTTTACACTCTCTCATTTCACCTCTAAAGTATATATTTCCTTCAAAACGATTTTTTCTTGTTCCTGTAAAGCATCTACATTTACTTTAAAAAATGTTCCACCCTCTTTGTCCCATGTAGTGGAGAAGGGCAAGCAAATGTATATAAGTTTGTTCATGGAGGCTGAAATCTTTTGAATAGTAACAAATGCAAAATGACAGTTCAATTTTCCAAAAAAAAAAAAAATAACCAGCCTCTCAAAAAATGAAACAGTGAAAATAAAAACTTTAAATAAAAACCAAGAAAGTGTTATTCATGGTAGAAAACCTAAAGATAATATACCATATTTTACAAATTTCAATGTACCAATTTTAGATAGCCTAATGGTGTGATTTTCATTAATATCGCAAAGTCAGATTTTTTAATGAATTAATTGTTATTAAAATTCTCTTTTTTTACATTTCCAGCTGCTATTGGCAGAATTTGCTCATTTCTTATAGTTTGTTACCGAAAATTATTTGATTCTACACTATATATTCTACATACATTTTAGAATATCCTTCTCTTTGTTCTTTTATTTGTTTTAATTCTTCTTTAGTTGCTCAGTTTTACAAGTGAGGAGAATTTTCCCTGGAGGAATAATCCAGGAGGATTTGCTTTGGGGGGGGGGAGGAATTTCCCAGGTGGTGGGGTTGGGTTACCAAAAACTGTCTGACTTTACACCATATATTCTGCATGTATTATGAAATGCAGGTAGTATATCCAGAACCCCTCCTTTCCTTCATTCTGTTTCGAGAATAGCATTCCACAGGGGATAATTTTTCACTAGAGAGTAGTTAGGAGGGTAATTTCCATTGGGGAGTATTTCACAGTGCAGAATACCCTAGCCCTAGGCTATATAGAAAAGTTTGCTGATTTTGGTGGTTTGGATTATTTTTTGTAATTATTTTTTATCAATAAATGCTTCATTATACCAGTTCAAAAAAAGCAAACTTTTGTAGCCTATATAAAAATATTCAGGCGGGGGGGGGGGCTGGAATGCATTTCAAACAATATTGATTAATATATTTTAAAGGATTAACTTATTAACTTAGACAACATATGTGTTACAATTTGAGAAATAATCAAACAAACAAAATCAGTAAGCTATTGTATATAGCCTAGCTTAGGGCTATATCTTGCCTTATTAGAGGGGCTGGGATGTAGGCTAATTATAATGGCATGAGTTATCTGATTTCTACTCTATAGTATAGCTTAACCCAATAACAGCAAAGAATAAGGCTCCATTGTAGTCATGGCTCTTCTGAAGGCAATGCTACAATAACAAAAAATAGTATTATTTAATTTCCCAATTGATGATCTTTCCAAATATAATATTTTCTACTCTATTAATTAACCACACCCCCCCCCTTAATGTTCCCAGTTATAGCCCTAGGCCATTCACAAAACTAAAAAAGATATTGCTAATGGAACTCTTACTTTATAATACACCCTAAGTTTCTATTAATCACATTTTCATTTTTCTTTCCATTTTCACCCATGGATTTAAATTATTTTTTTTATAGTTTAATTTTGTTTAAATTCATAAGGCAAATTTTGAGTTGTTGCTATTAGTTGATTAGGTAAAATGTCAACACACCACTTAATGTATTTTTTTTAATGTCTTTTGACATATTCTAATTGTTTTATTTGTAAGTTTCATTTTGAACCCTTAAAGACACACCATGTTCCTTATTTACCAGTAGAAAAAGGCTACAAAAAAAACACATTAAAATGATCATAAATACTTATCTATCGGAATTGCATAACATAAACCCCAACCCCTTGTGATGGGTAAATATACACCCCACTTTAAATATTCACAACATTTTTTGGAATAATACAGCTCTTTTTTTCTGCAAACTGATTAGGATTCCCATAAAATCATAAAGAAGAAAAGAGCCATGTTATTAGAAATGCAGTGTTAAGTATACAGAGTGGACTGTATATTTGTCCACCAGGAGGTGAGCCAGGGTAAAGTGAAGCAATGCACTTTTAGCAATGGAATAATTGAGTATTTATACTTGTTTTGAGGTAGTTTTTAGAATATCTGCTATGATAACCATTTTCTAATAAGAAAAAAAGAGTCACTTTAAGGGGTCAAAATGAAATTTACAAATTTCATGATTAGTATTTTTAGAAAGAAGATAAAAAAAAAAATACATCAAACAGTATGTTAACCTTCCTACAAGCTAAGTAATGAAGAAAAACTCACAATTTACCATTCACAAAAATCTTGTTGACAAGATTTAAAAACAGAAGGCATACACCACATTTGCTTTGCAAACATTTGCACATTTGCAAACCTTTCATTATTACTGTTTTCTGAGTTTTTTATTTACCCTAGGGATACATTAGAGTAATTAGGGGGAAGTGTATTGCCAGATTAGAAAGTATTTGGCTACATTTGGAAAATGTCATCTGGGGAATGAAATCTTAGTGATCTTCAGAAGGGCCATAATTCTATGGTGTTACCAAGAGTAATTGGCTAGGCCTTTCTAGTAGTGTTAATTGAGGGATGACAAGGGATGTTTGTACCCCCCCCCCCACACACACACACACAATTTCAAAAAATAACTTTTTGGGAGTTTTGCAATTGAAAATGCCCTTTTTGGTATTTTCATTAAAAAAAAAACCTGAAAAAAGCAACACAGTTGCCCCTCTGGATATTGAACTATATATTTACCCTCCCTCTCCTTGCCTAAACTTAAATGATTTGTTACCACTGGGCCTACCATTTTATTTAACATTATAGTTGAATAGGGGGACAGGAGTGGAATATTCAACTCTCTCCTAGGTTTATGTTTTGAATTATAGGTCTATATTTTGCCATGCCCCTAAATTTTTGTGCAATGACACCACTGGACATGCTATTTTATTCCATATTCAACATTCTGCATAATATTTGCAGTAATTATTGAACAGTTCATATTATTGATCTACAAATAAAGTGGACCCACCACTAGGTACCATTGTTTATGCACTTTCTGAATATAATAATTATTTTCTCACAAATTCAGTTTTAAGCCTTTCTTGGACCCTTGAAAATGAAAATTTTTGTCTCTGTTTTTTGGTATAAAATGGTTAAAACATTGGGTTCAAATTTACTATTTCATTAGAAAATCCATTTTGTTAAAGTTATATAACCTGTAAGCATTGATTTGTCACAAATAAGTTGGAAAAAAAATTCAAAACAATTTCTACATTTTTGTATCCACCATGTTTCTTCTGTTGGCTTTGGTATTTTTCAACATACAGGTGAAATAGTAATTTTTATGTGGTTTAACAGAATAAGAAGAAAACATGGCTGATATGCTTTGACTTTTTTTTTATTCAACATCTTGACAAATCAATGTTCGTGAATTATACAACTTTTACAAAATGGATTTGTAATAAAATAGTAAGTTTGAAGCAAATGTTATAGCTTATTTTTATATCCAAAAAATATAGAATGAAATTATTATTTTCAAGAATCCTAAAAGGGCTTAAAATTGTATTTGCAAGAAAAGCAATTCTTACATTCAGAAAGAGCATAAAAATGGCATCTAGTGGTATGTTTAGGCTACTTTATTTGTAGGTCAATAATATGAACTGCTTTATATTTACCATATTTGCTAGCCTAACCTGGGAATTGCATTGAAGCTCTCTCCTCTGATAAGAAGCTCTCTCCCCTGGGCTAAATTAAAAATATTGCCAATGTTGCTGGTTTGCATTAATTTTTGTAGGTCTACTCATTTATCAGCAACAGTTGGTCCATGATGTCAATTTGAAAAAATGGGTAAAATTCTAGTTGATTGTCTTTTGGCTATCTTGGAAAGGGGTTAGGTTACAAAAATGAAACTTTCATGAATGAGTCTAAGGGCTAGAGTATGTCCCGGGAAGGTATTTTGAAGTACCCACCTCTAATCCTTCTCCCTCTAGAGGGCCCTGACCTTTGATGACCTTTAAAAATATGTGTGTTATAAAATTGAAACCATGCAAAACAGATCTTCTGCTTGAATGATGTACAACAAAATTGTTGGTAAAATTCTAGTTAAAGTTTCATTTTCCTGACCTAAACCCTTTCCAAGATAGCAAGAAGTCAATTAACTAGAATTTTACCAAATTTTTTTCAGCTTCACAATTTTGCTCAATCCTAATTTATAAGGTTTTTTTTTTTAAGGTTTTTCATTTTCAGAACTAAAGGCAGAGAAAAGGCAACTGGTGACTGAAGATTAAGGTAAAATGTTTTTTTTCAAAATTTCAATAGGTATAGACCTGTCATGTAGGCAAATTTCAGGGCCCATTAAAGGTCAAGGCCCTCTAGAGGGAGAAGGAGTAGAGGTGGGTACTTCAAAATACTTTCCCGAGACATTCTTTAGCCTTTAGACCCATCCCTGAAAGTTTCATTTTCCTAACCTAACCCCTTTCCGAGATAGCCAAAAGTCAATCTACTAGAATTTTACCAAAAAATTATATATCCAGGCATCAGGGAGAGGGGACTAG
The DNA here is from genome assembly GCF_032884065.1 of Artemia franciscana. Taxonomy (NCBI): domain Eukaryota; kingdom Metazoa; phylum Arthropoda; class Branchiopoda; order Anostraca; family Artemiidae; genus Artemia; species Artemia franciscana. Next base: position 27,982,059 of record NC_088875.1, read on the forward strand.
GAAAACATACCATCGTTGCTTAATTTCAGCTCAACCCCTCGTGTTACTTATACACAAAGACGCAATCTAATCTAGGCATGCCATTCACATTTAAACTTTCTGCTAAAACACAAGATTATTCAGCATGATTATTTCGTCTGTTTTGTTCCAATCTTCTCTATTTGGCAACCCAAACTAACCTTTTCTTTCTTTTCATGTCGACAAGTAAGACGATTATGGCTAATCCACCATGTATCCACGGAATCAATGGCTTCCTTGAAGATTTCCTTGTCCACTTCTTAACATTTCGGTCGATGCCTTAGTTTTCTAGATTGGCCTTAAATCATACTTTCAAGAAACGGTTTATCTTTCTCGGATTTAAGGGAAGAGGCCAACAAACAAAATTTGCAGGATGGTTTCCTTTCATGATCAGCAGAATTTACATAGGAGAAGAAATGACAACTTAATTCTAAAGATTTTATTATCCAAAATAGGTTATAGACACTTAATGTCAGAAATAAATTGTGCTTACAAAAGTGCTTTTGTACAAGAGTTTCCTTCTTTCTTTGCAGCCTTTGCAACTGCGTGTTTCACGGAATTACCCACGTAATGCTCGAAATCCATAGTTACCATTTTTTAACAATAGGTCTTGTATAGCTCTGCAGATTAGCAGCTGTTAGGCTTAGTCACTTCTTATGTATCAAATCATGGTTGCATCAGTAGCCGCAGCCTAGTAAAGAGCGAACAACAGCCAGTAGTGACCAAAAGTTAAAAATTGTGTTTTGAAAAAAACTGCCGAGTGAAAAAATTGTCATTTGACACTGACTCAGCAATGCTGATGCAAAAAGAAATTTATAGCGATTTCAAAAAAAGGCTGAAACTCCTCAAAAATAGCATTAGAACAAAATTAAAAGTGCACTATAGGAATCAGCATAGTCGGAAACCTTGTACAGGAAAATTACAGTCTCCTACCTTGAACAACAAGGAAAATTGTTTTCTTTTTGCATTGGTAGCACTGATTTGTCTTTTTTTTTTTTTTTTTTTTTTTCAGGGCTAGCCAATCATCAGAATATCATAAAGATGCTGAATGGCTCATTCAAAAGCTATTTTTCATATATACGTACTTTTTATAAATTCCATCATATGCAAGTACCATCTGGCACTGAAAATAGCAATTTTTATCCCATTTCTCAAGGCCGGGACCTATCTAAATGACACTAAAAATGGCAATTTTGGTGCCATGTCTTAAGTGGAAAAGCTTGGGAGTAGTGGGCTGCAGGAACTTTTTAGAGTGATATTTCATGGCTACTTTGAAAGCTATTGCTCATATATATGCGATTTCAATCAATTCAACCATCCGTAAATGCAAAATAGAACTAAAAACAATTTTTATAGTGACACTTCTGAAGTGGAAGAGCTTGAAGGTATAAAACGGTATCATCGTAATCACGTGGTTCCTGTGACTAGCAAAGCCTTGGTTCAGTAAGTAGAGTGCTAAGCTTCAAGTTAAAATATCACGCACTCAATTCCTGCTTGAACATTTTTTTTTTCAATCATGTTTCTGTCCCTTCTATATAATTATTTTTCTGATAATTCACTTTTTTTTTTAATGCTACGCACTTATTTTTTTAAACTGTCATTTTGATTCAAAAGGGAATAGAGGTCACCCAGTTTCATGATTTTTAATTGCATTCTTAATAGATTACTAAACCCATATACCAGCCCCTTGCCAATTAGAGGTTGGAGAAGTGTTGGCATATGGGTCTGGAACCGCTCAAAGTTGTATATTAAAAGAGGGATTACTTATTGTTTTATTTACTTATTCAAATTATTTAATTGTTTTTATTATTTAACAGAGAAAATAAAACTATTGGCAATGTATTATAGAGAAATCATAGCAATAGAAACCTGTTTGCATTTATTTTGTTTGTCGTCAGGTTACATTCGAACTTTTCTTTTGTCCATTGCTATTCTCAACCTGTGTATCCAAAGTTTTTTGGTATTTAGCAGCGAGGAGGGGGGATGTTTAGTGAAATAAGTTAGAGATATGGAAATTTTCCTTACGTTTTGAAAACCTTGAAAATCCATATACCTGCTACTATTACTAGTAATACTACTGTCACAGCTACCAATAGCAATACATTATTACTGCTACTGCTGTTCCTACTACTGCTATACTACTAGTACAATTAAGGCCACCCGTATGAAAGATAAAATTTGATAAAATATTGAGGGAGAATTTCAAGTAAATGAAAACACACTATGTGCATGAATATTGTCAAAAGGGCGTATCTCCAAAATAGATTTGGGCATTAAGTCGGAACTTACGCAGATTACTCAAAAGGGAAGATCAATTGACAAAAATGAAATATGTGCATGCCACTACTATCACTAATACCACTGCTACTATTACTAATGCCACTGCTACTACTGCTACTGCTATTAAACTACTCCAACAACTACTTCAATTCCAACATCTTGTAAGGCTTAGAGCATTGAAATGAAAAAGGCATCGAAAGGGCATGTCAGCAATATTTTTGGAACGGCTTGCCACATCAAGATGAAACTTCTGGAGCATCAAGAGGGAGATGTTTAACTGACCACAAGGCAACATGTACCACAACTACTATGATACTAGTACTATCAAGGCTAAGTCTATGAAGGTAAAATTTGAGAGAATATTGAGGGCAAATTTTAACTAAATCAAAAGAGACTATGTGCATTCAGATTGTCAAAAGAGCGTTTTCTTAAGAGCTGATTTGTGTTAAATTAGAATCCTCAGAGAACGCTGAAATATCAGTTGACCAAAAAGAAATATGTTCACAGTACTACTAATACTACTATCACTGCTACATTTCCTAGCTCTACAACTACTATTACTATTACTGCAACTACTACTTCTATAGCAACTACTAAAAGCATTACGATAAAATGTCAAGAAGTACAAGAATATACGCTAGAAAAAGGACATATCGGCAATGTCATAGCAATAGATGATTGGATTAAGTCGAAACTTCCAGGACTTGGTGAGGGGAATGTACAACTGACCAAAAGCCAATATTTTAATACTGCTGCTGCTACTAGAGCTCGTGCTATTACTGTTAATACTGCTACTACTATTACTACTATTGCAACTATGCCTAAGGGTATGAAGGTGAAATTTTTAGGGAATTGTTAGGGGGAGGTAAACTAAATCGCAACACGCCGTCCGTTAGCAGATTGTCAAAAGGGCATATAAACAATATCTTAGGAACAGTTTTGAGTGTGAAGTTGAAACTTACAGGGCTTTTTGTGGGGGATGTTGAACAAACCAAAAGACAATATTTGCATCATAATACTACTGCTTTTACTGATGCTACTTCTACCGCTACTACTACTACTACTATTATTACTACTGCTACAACTATCACTGCTACTAAAGCCAAGGCTATTACTATTAATTCTACTGCCACTACTGCAGCTACTATTACTACTGGTATTACTACTACTGCTACTACTATTACTATTAGTGCTACTGCTACTGCTACCAGATTTAAATCTTCGGCACCCCTAGGTCCAAGCCAATTTTTTTTTTGGAGGGGGGAGACACAGAGATTTACGGGGAAATCCCTGCAAATCTGGGGATAGTGGAAGCCGTGAACAGAAGGCAAATGATGAGTGATGAGCCAAAAGTAATGCAAGAGAGAGGTGATATTAAGCTCTCAGCTCCTATTCTTGGGAGACGCCTGACAGTCTATAAGGGGCTACGGAATTCCTGAGTTGTTTTAAAAACACTTTTCCGTGAATAGGCAGCGCAGCGGCAAAATGTACCAACTTTGTTAAGGAAAAAATCGCTCAGTGTTTTTTTGGCACCCCTCGGCATTTTGCACTCCCAGGCCTAGTAGGCCTATGCGTAAATCCTGGCCAGACAACTACTAAAGCTAAGGCGAAAATTTCGGGCAATATTACAAATGTATTGGACTACATCCTAACACACAATTCCCACACAGGTTGTCAGAAAGACGTATCAGCAATGATTCAGAAACGGTTGATGGTATTGCGTTGAAACTTTCATTGTCTGCTGAAATGAATGTGGAAGAAAAGAAAAGGTACTGCGTGCATGCTGTTACTACAACTGTTGCTGCTACACAAGCTAAGCTAACGAACTATTCATTTTGTTCAGAATAGTTAAACGGTCCAGTAACTATATCTCTAGGGATACTGGGTATGTCAACCCCCCGCAATTGTGCAATTTGCTCATTATGCATTAAAACTAAATATTGCTCTAAAACTAAATCAAAAGGCACCGTGTGTATGCTGCTTGTCAATAAGACGGCAAGACCTCTCTGCCATATCCCAAGATCGACTGAGGTTATTAAGTTGAAAGTTTCAGGGATATTGCTATTACTGCTTCTGCTCTAACAGTTTAACTAAATCAAAAGAATGTAAGCGCATCCACTCTCTGCCATATCCCAAGATCGAGTGAGGTTATTAAGCTCAAACTTTCAGGGATATTGCTATTGCTACTTCTGCTCTTACAGTTTAACTAAATCAAAAGAATGTATGCGCTTCCAGATTGTCAAAGAGTATAAACAGATTTTGTTGGGAATGGTATTATTTTTTAGTTCAACTAAAGGAGGTATAAACCTAAATTAAACAACACTATTAGTGTCAAAATTTACAAAAGGGTGTTTATTGTTAGGAATTGTTGAAAAAGTTTCTCCAACATAAATATAGCAAGCCAAACTATGGATTCTTACAGAAATTAAATAAAAAAACAACTTTTCTTTTTACTGAAAGTAAGGAGCGACATTAAAACGAACAGAAATTACTCCGTGTATGAAAGGGGCTGTTCCCTCCTCAAAGCCTCACTTTTTACTCTAAAGTCTGATTCTTTCTCACAGCTCTATTTTTTAAACAATGGAAAGTTTAGCGTAAAGAGCGGGGATTTGAGGAGGGAACATTCTCTTTCATACACGGAGTAATTTCTGTTCGTTTTAAGTTTTAATGTCACTCCTTACTCTCAGTAAAAAAAATTGTTTTTTTTTATTTAATTTCTAAATGTTTTTTAATTTATGCATGTTTGATTTTGGCTCTCCGCAAATGAATAATTGAAACGAAATTTGCGTTTTTTTTTGCTAAATGACTTTCTCTTAGTTTTGATCAGACGATTTTGAGAAAAAGGGGGAGAGGAAGCCTAGTTGCCCTCCAATTTTTGAGTTACTTAAAAAGCCAACTAGAATTTTTAATTTTTAACGAACGTTTTTATTAGTAAGAAATATACGTAACCTAAAAATTAACTTACGTAATGAACTTCGATATTTGTATATTTTTATTATGGTTATGAGGGAGTTCGCCCCTTCGATAATACCTCACTCTTTACACTAAAGCTTTTATTTTGTCCCAATTCTTTAAGAATGACCCCTGAATCACAAAGGCTGTAGAATAAATAGTTGAAATTACTAAAAATACTTCAGCGGAAAGAGCGGGTATTTAGGAGGAGATGAACTCCCCATATGCGTAATAATCTCTGTTCTTTTTAAGTTTTAATGCTGGTCCTTACTCTCAGTTGAAAAAAAACTTTTTCATATTTATTTTTTCATTGTTTTTTTTTTAATTATGCTAGAAAATCCTGCGCCCCCTCCATGGAATTTCTCTTCTCCCATGACAAATTAACCCAAGAGAAGGTCCTCCCACGTATCCCCATTCCTTCACCCCCCCCCCAAACCAAAAAATCCCCCCTGAAAAGGTCTGCACACTTCCCAATAACCATTATTGTATGTAAACACTGGTCAAAGTTTGTAACTTGCAGCCCCTCCCCCGGGGACTCTGGGAGTAAGTCAGCCCCAAAGACATAGCTAAGATGTTTTTCGATGTTTTTCGACAGACCGGCAGACAGACCGACAGAATATGCGATCGCTATATGTCACTTGCTTAATACCAAGTGCCATAAAAAAAAACAAAAAAACAAAAAACAACAACAAACAAACAAACAAATAAACACGCACCCGTGATCGGTCTTCTGGCAAACAATACTAAGTTCCATATTTTTGCAGATATGAGCTTGAAACTTCTACAGTAGGGTTCTCTGATACGCTGGATTTGATGGTGTGATTTTCAGGGGTTCACTTTTAGGGGGTGTTTCCCCCTATTTTCCAAAACAAGAAAAAATTTCTCAGGCTCGTAACTTTTGATGGGTAAGACTAAATTTGATGAAACTTACATATTTAAAATCAGCATAAAAATCCAATTCTTTTCATGTATCTATTAGTATAAAAAATTCCGGTTTTTAGAGTTTCGTTTACTATTGGGCCGCGTCGCTCCTTACTACAGTTCGTTACCACGAACTGTTTGAAAACAAAAATATATAAGATATTATTTTCTTTTTCCATGAAAAAGACTATGTCAATAAAAAACGAACAAAAATTAATTAAAGTTTTTCGATAAAATAAGTTTTTCAAAGAAAGTAAAGAAATCAATTAAACCGAAAATAAGCATAAATAAAACCAAATAATCTACCAAGCGGAAAACTACCAAAAATGACCATCAATAAATAAATGAAACCAAAAACGAACCAAACCTGCAATAAATAGCCGAGTTAAATCCAAACAAACGGAAATTAAAATGAGCAGGGGTGACGACACCCATATCTTCTCAAGTCCAGGATATGATTTGCACTTTACTAAAAAAATACAAATGAATGTGCATTGTCAGTTTAATATACATATGCTGATGTTTATCCCATAAAGTCTTAAAATTTTTGACTTATTAAAGTTGGAAAGTGAAAACATTTAAAATGTGCTTTTTTTCAGCAAAGTGCAAATTATGTTCTGGCCTTGAAAAGGTATGGGGGTTTTCAGCCCTAATCATGTTAATTTCTGCTTGTTTTGAGTTTGACTCGTTTATTTATTGTAATTTCTGTTCGTTTTGGATTTCATTTATTTATTGATGGTCATTTGTGGTAGTTTTCCGCTTGGTAGATTATTTGATTTCATGTTTGCCCATTTTTGGTTTAATGGGGTTCCTCACTTTTCTTGAGAATCTTATGTTTGTGGAAACAGTTTTTTAAATTAATGAATAAAACACAAATGACGCTCTGGCCTTTAGGAGACTTAGGGACATTAATCCTGTTCCTGTCAAAGTCTATTCGTTTTAACATTAACTTACTTATTCATTGCTATTTCTGTCCGTCTTGGGTCTCATTTAACCATTGATAGCAATTTCAATGATCAAAAAATAGGTAGTGTAAAAACTATATTTAGGTTTGAATTGAAGATACACAATTTTTAGCTTAATCCCTTCCTCCACCACAAAGTCTGAATTTCCCTTATCCCACCACTTTCTAGCCGAGTGGTTAGCGTGCTGAAAATGTAATTCTATGTCCTCCAGGGCCGGGGCTCTAATCCTGGCACCATCAGTAATTTTGCTCGAGAAGAAAGTCAGTGGCGTGACTTTATAAGCTTAGCTAGAGTTAACCTCCCTCTAGGTGAGCACCTGGAGAACCACGAGGAACATAAACAGGAATGACGAGCAAAAAAAGGACGAATAGGGACCAACTCCATTGAATTTTCGTAGCCGAAGCACCTTGAAACGGAAATATGCAACACAAGTTTTGACTGTGGAGTCTAGTGCCGTTTCTTTACAATCTTACTTACTCATATTCTCTCCCTTCCTTTGCCCCCAAAATCCTGAAAGTTTCAAAACCACCCACAAGCGTTCCCCAGATGTTTCGGACTTTGTATTTGATTGATTAGATAGTCATAGCGTATTCTGATTATTTATACCCTCTCTCCTTCCCAGGTAAAAAATTAAAGTCCACTTTCCCCTCCTCCCCCTCCTCACCCCACTTCAACGCTTCCTCAAAGTTTTGACTCAAATTCTTTTAAGCCGTTCCCGAAATATTGTAAATAATTTGGAAATTAGGCGTATATAGTGTATTTTGATTTACTCGAGTGCTTGTGTTGTTTCCAGAGTTTAGTCTAGAAAACATTAGGAATTCTGACATAGCAAACGATCAATATGGGGTTGCTCGAAATTCAACTAAGCAGGAGCACATCGTTTAAACTTGGATGGGCTACAGTCTTACATCAATTTAGCACAACTGTTTGCAATAAGCAATGAGGAGGGACCACAGAGATTTAGGTTTAACGCCTATTTATTCCCTGTCACTAAAAAGATGAAGCCTAGCACAGAGAAAAATCCGCAACGCAGAAGGATCATAGCATTGCAACTAAGTGAAAGATATTCAAACTTTTAAAGGTTCCAAGCTCACTATATATATATATATATATATATATATATATATATATATATATATATATATATATATATATATATATAATATATAATAATAATAATAATAATAATAATAATAAGTCCTGAATAATATTTTACTCCCAATAGTCTACTCCGACAAGTCCAGTCGGTTTAAATGCAGTTATATAGTACATGGTATGCAATGCGATAATGCATATTGAGGAACCTCTGATGACCCCCAAAAAATACTCTAGTGGAAATTTCTAAGGAGCCAGTAAGGCGAATCTTCAACTATGTCGGAAAACAGTGACCCAAATGTCTTCTGCGAGTCCTTAGTCGTGCTAATCAGTAGAAAATCGGTCGCATGATTAAGATTTTTTTTTTTTTTTATCAATAATACAAGCAGAAAAGACGCTTGAAAAATTGAGATAATGCGAAGTTCGGAAGGTTGAGAAAATGTATTAATATTGACTCATTAAAAAGCTATTCATCTCTTGTGCATTTTTCCCGTGGCTACTTTGTATCGAACGAATGGTCTTAGAAACTAAGAAAGAGGTTCACTTGACCGACAGCTAACAATTCTTGTGATCTTTTTAAGTAATCGGTAGTGAGCCCATCCCCTTCTGTGCCTCTTTTTGGCCTCAAACCTCCTTACCCTTCCGTGTCCTTTTCTGCCCCCAGACATCCATACCCCTCCACGGCTGGGAATCATACTTTCCAGACAGTCATTTCACTCAATATGGTCGAAAAGTCAAAAAACAGTTTCCCCGAGCGGGACGTGACCCACTGACGAGGGACGTAGCCCCTGAGGCAAGAAGCAAAAATTATGCAAAATTTTATTCTTAACAAAACTATTTCAGAGTCAACACAACAATACGGACTTAGTAAAAAGTGATGTTGTTTATTATCCTAAGTAGTACGTCTTTTCGGAGCTTGATATTTTTTTTTCAAATAAACACAGAGACTATCTTATTAAATTCTAATTTGGTGTTGGGCCGGTAAATAGTTGCAGCCGCATATTTCTTTCAACGTTGATTCGTCATACTGGAAAAGAAAACAACTCTTAAATGGTCAATATACTAACAAGTACTTTGAAAATGTCTGGAATAACCTTTCTGTATCAAGCTACGTAAAAAAATAATTTTTTGGCTACTGAAATCAAACGGACAAACTTCGTTTCTCAAAAGCAAAATGCTTCACCTCTATCCTCCCGTTATAATTTCCCGGTCATAATGAAAATCAGAGACACGAGAAACACGCAACCTTGGTGGTCTAATGGTAGCGGCTATAGTGGGAGGGGGGGCTAATTTATCACCCATCAATAGAGGTTTTATGTAATGCACACCACGCTTTGATGAATGGCTCTTTTGAGATAGGATTATTTCAAGAAGGCACAGAAAAGAGAGTCGTGAAGCCGTGATTGTTAGGATTTGATTAGTTTCGAAGACAAACAGTTGGACCACCCAAGAAAAAGATTAAACTTATTCAGACATCACTGAATCCAGACTACTGTCGCGGTTGTGGACTGATGAATACAAAGAATGGGAGATATGACAATAAATTCAGTTAATTTTTGTGACTATTTTTGTAAACTTAAGCAATATTACACAACAAATTAGTCGGTATCAAAACAAAGGCTTAATAATTTACCTTTTGGAGAACAGAATTGTTATACATGCCAACAATTAGTTCGATAAAACAAACTTTAAAGGGTACTTGTCTATTATACCGCCAACACTCAAGAAGTAAAGTTAGATTAATCCTGATGTAAAACAAATTTGGGCAATATATTTGCACATTAGGGGGGGGGGGGGTAACCTAAACTACCCCCTTCCCTAATGTACAAATATATAGCCCGAATTGTATAATTCCTATGTATTCTGTCACCCATCACTTGTTTTCCACTGAGCATGATACGTAAGTACCCTTTCAAGTTTGAACATTCCTATGGTTAAAATTGCAGCGGACATTTCCAACTTTGTTCTTGTTGTATTAAAAAGGGTTCTTAAACGAAGCAAAAAAGGAGGGTTCCAACAACCAATGTCTTAACCCATTCTGTAACCCAAAGAGACAAAATTTTTGGCAAAATTCCAGATTAGAGCTCCTTACTGAGTTGGAAAACCAACTTACAGTATTTCATAGCTTTGAAAAAAAAAAGTTTTCCTTAATTTTGCTTTGGGTCTGCTTTTCTTTGACTCTAGGTTTTGAAAACGTTATTCCAATAATTTGATTACAACTTGAAGCCCTTTGGAAGGGAACGGAGTAAAGATAAGTACTTCAAAGTGTATCCCCAGGGCATAGTTTAGGCTCTAGAAACCTTCCTGAAAGTTTCATTCCCCTAGCTCAACTACTTTCAGAGAGGGCAAAATTCTTTCATCTAGACTTTTACCAATATGTCAAGGGATTAATAAAAAAGAGAAGAAAAAAGGAATCCAACTAAGGTGGGAAACCTAGCATTCAAAGAGTGTAGGTGATCAACACCAAGCTTCCCGGTTTCCAATTTTCTGTCCCCCCCCTCCAGCCCCCTATGTCCCCGGATCCGATTCAAAATGAAAATGGAGCATCTGAGACATAAGATCTTTCTATATATCAAGTTTCATTAAGATCCGATCACCCATTCGTAAGATGAAGAAAGCTCAATTATCAAGTTTTTCTTTCTAGTTTCCCCCTCCAACTCCCCCGATGTCACCGAATCTGGTCATGATTTAAAATAAGAGCTCTGAAGCATAAGGTCCTTCTAAATATCAAATTTTATCAAGATCTGATAAGATCTTGATAAAATTTGTTCGTAAGTTACAAATGCTTCATTTTTTTTCTAATTTTTCAGAATTAACCCTCCCCCAACTCCTCCAATGAGAGCGGATCCGTTCCGGTTGTATCAGTCACGTATCTTGGACTTGTGCTTATTCTTCCCACCAACTTTCATCCTGACCGCTCCATTCTAAGCGTTTTCCAAGATTTCCGGTTCGCCCCCCAACTCCCCCCAATGACACTGGATCTGGTCGAGAGTTAAAATAAGAGATATGAGTTACGAGGCCTTCTAGATATGAAATTTCATTGAGATCCGATCACTCCTTCGTAAGTTAAAAATGCCTCATTTTTTTAGTTTTTCAGAATTAACCCTCCCCCAACTCTCCCAATGAGAGCTGATCCGTTCCAGTTATGTCAATTACGTATGTAGGATTTATGCTTATTTTTCCCACCAAGTTTCATGCTGATCCCTCCACTTAGCCTTTCCCAAGATTTGCGGTCCCCCCACTCCCCCAATGACAATGGGTCCGGTCGGGATTTAAAATGAGAGGTCTGATTTACGAGGTCCTTCTAAATACGAAATTTTATTAAGATTTGATCACTCCTTCGTAAGTTAAAAATACAACATTTTTCTAATTTTTCAGAATCATCCCTCCCCCCAACTCCCCAAAAGAGAGCGGATCCGTTCCAGTTTTGTCAATCACGTATCTATGACCTGTGCTTAGTTTTTCCACCAAGTTTCATCGCGATCCCTAGACTCTAAGCGTTTACCAGGATTTTAGGTTTCCCCGTCCACGATATACTTCTAAATATCAAATTTCATCAAGATCCAATCACCGGTTCATAAGTTAAAAATACCTCATTTTTGTAATTTTTCCGAATTAACCGTCCCCCACTCCGCCCAGATGGTCAAATCGGGGAAACGACTATTTCTAATTTAATCTGGTCTGCTCTCTGGTACGGCTGCCAGATTTCATCGTCCTAGCTTATCTGGAAGTGCCTAAACTAGCAAAACCGGGACAGACAGACCGACCGACAGAATTTACTATCGTTATATGTCACTTGGTTAATACCAAGTGCCATAAAAACCGATGCTGTATAAATCAATATATTTACGCTTAGGGAAAATATTGGTTGCTTCTAATTGTTAACATAATGAGATAAAATATCCTATCTGTATCTGTACTATTTGGAAGAAAAAAAAATAATTGATTGTACAAAATAGGTTCGAATCAAGATTATTAAGAAAATACGTCACAAGCGATTTATTTTACGGCTTTAATATTTTGGTCAAGGGCAATGTAACTCTACATTGCCCCAGTTTGACCATCAAAAATTAAAACATACTCCTTGCACAAAAAAAGAACTTTAAGATGTATTGGCTTCACTCCATTTTGAGCCCAGTGCTAGCTTAATACATGCCTGCCATTTCACAACAATTTCCCTGCTTTTTACGGTTTTATTCAATACTAGCTGTTGGGGTGGCGCTTCGCGCCCCCACCAACTTACGAATATACAACATTCTTCGATGTCCCATTGTCTGTGCATATAAATAGATTGTCAGGTTTACCGACTCTTGAACATGCAACATAAAATTGTCCATGGGAAAAACAATCCGTATTCAGATCTATACCTCATTATTCTAATGATTGCCCTTGAGCTTTGTTGATGGTGATTGCTAATCGAACATTCCCTGTGTCCCCATCGTCATTTATATATCCCCCTGTGCCCCCGGCATCTCCGTTGTAGTTGTGTCCCTGTGACCCGGTCGTCATTTTTATTCCCAGTATCCCGGTCGGCATTTGTGTCCCAGTGTCCCAGTCTTTAATTTCTCTTTGAGCGTGCCGGTCGTCATTTATATTCCCTGTGTCCCGGTCGTCATTTGTGTCCCGGTCTGTAATTTATTTTTGAGTGTCCCGGTCGTCATTTATATCTCCCGGTCGTTATTTGTGTCCCAGTCTGTAATTTCTCTTTGAGTGTCCCGGTCGTCATTTATATTCCCTGTGTCCCGGTTTTTAGTTTTCTTTTTCTCCTTTATTTTTCAGTTTTTTTCCTTTTTTTAGTTTTTTTTTTCTTTTTCAGTTTTTAGTTTTTTTATTAGTTTTTAGTTTTTTTCTTTTTAGTTTTTTTTTTAGTTTTTACCTTTTTTTTAGTTTTTTTCTTTTTTAGTTTTTTCCCTTTTTTTTAGTTTTTTTAGTTTTTTAGCTTTTTTAGTTTTTTTAGTATTTTCTTTTTAGTATTTTTTTTGTAGTTTTTACCTTTTTTAGTTTTTTTCTTCTTTTGTATTAATGCTAAAGCCAAGGTTCGAATCTGGAACCTCTCGGACCTAGAACCTGGAACATAACGCTTTACCAACTCAGCTACTTCGGCTTGAATACATTCGTTTTTGAATTGGTATATGATGAAATAATTCAGACGTCATATGCCGACAGACAGACAGACACACAAACAAACAACTTGATTTTTATATAGGTAGATTATTAAGTATTGTTCCAATTTTAACCCTACCTTTTCGGCTGATGACGTTTATAAGGCTATTAGACATTCCGTTTACGTTTACCATTACCTCAAACACTGGCGGATCTAGAGCAAAATATTGGGGGGGGGGAATGTGACATGGGCACCAATAAGCAAAATATTGGGGTGGGGCAATCCAATGTCACAAGGGCGCCAATAATTGACCAAATTGAAAACATATTTTAAAAAGAGTGAAAAACAGAAAAAAAACAAGGAATGAGGCCACTAGAAAAAATCTTGGGCCCCCTAGCCCCCTGGATCTGCCACTGATCTCAAAAACATTAACTACTGCAAGTTCTCTCTCCAATTTAGTTACTTCGGTTCTCAAAGTGTTACTCATACATATTTCATAAGACACTCATCGAAAGTTACTTGATTAGTGATTTTGCTTTTGGGGAGGGGTGAGAATTCAGGGCAACGTTAAAGTGGGAAAAACAATTCGAAACCATACAAAACTATGCCATAATTGTAAAAAATATTGAGATTTATGAAGAACAGAAATCTTGGCTTTTATAAAAATTGTCAGCAATGAGCTGCAGTCGACGACAGGAATATAGCGTAAACAAGTTTTCGGGTAGGCGAAGGTGGATTTCGTGTATACTTGTTTTTTTTTCAGCCAGATTCACCACTAATGCTGCAGTCCATATCCCTCTCCATTTCCCTCAACCCCCGCTTCTAGCATAAAATGGCCAATCTCATAATTGAACAGTTCTATTCTATTAGCCCCGGGTATCGCGTATTCATATGCTCGTAGTTTTGAATGGATTTTGACTCTGTAAGGTTTAATCTGCTGTATTAAACTTTTAATATACGTGATTTATTGAATTATTATTTATGACTTTTAATTAAATTGATTTGTTTGTGGGTTCGCCGATTTATCTTAATAAACAGCATTGATATCAGCGGGCCACATAAAGCCGAAACAAAAATTATTGGCATTGCAATAACGCTGCCCAAGTAAAGATACAGGATCAGTAAAATATTACCACAAATTGTGTAACATTATATTGTGACATATTCTTCACATCTAAATAGCGACCGTATTTTAAATTTGAAAGTATTAGAAATAAAAATGATAAAATTATTAACTTATCGGTTGGGCATTGTTTGACAACAATTGTTGGCATCATTGCAGCAGAAACTTTAAATTAATTAAAAATTGCCAGGGATGCCAATTGGAAGGGTAAATTGACTCCTAGAGTTTGAAAATTATCTTCCTTTTGTATCTTTGTTAAAAAAAGGAATTCTATAAGGATCACACAAAACTTTTCTCGTGTAAACCAGGGAATGGGGGGTATACATTTCCGGAGGGAGTTATACTGAATATAGTTTTTACGTCGGTAATTCCCTTCGCAAGCAAAGCTGAGTCTATTAGTGCTGCATGATAAAACTGATAACAACATAAAAAGAGACTGGATTGGTACCGCTTATACGTGCACACACAATTCTTAAATTGTTAGAAAAATACATATATTTTGTTTCAATTCACTTTATTGTATCCTCAGCAGACATTCCGTACAACATGCTGATGCAGAGATAAATGTCCCACAAGTAGCGCTGGTGTTGCGGGAAATGCAACTAATTTCAGTCATAATTCTTAGCATATTTATGTCTTTTTTATGCTGGTTAAAAGAAATATTTAGAAAAGCGAAAACGACAAGAAGTCACCATGGTATTATACATAGAGGCAGTTCTACATACATTTATGGGTAACTATGTGAATCCGAAACGTAAGGAATAGGACATCGTCAGCGCTTATTATGCATTTCAAGTAGAAATAAGACAATTTAGAGCTATAATGGATTTTCAATTAAATACTGGAAATAAAAATTAAAACAATTAAATAATTCCTAGGGCGGATTCTCCTCTACCAAATTCCATGACCAAACTACAACCGATTTGACGTATCTAGTTATAATACGAATATCATTATAAAAAGCACTAGCCCTGATTTTCTTTTTGATTCAGAAAATTACATTCATTGTATATCTACCTTCTTATTCTTCAATGATTTAATTTCTGTTCTATTTGCAGATTTAGAGGGTGTATTCATTTCCACTTTTGAAAGTTTTAACACAAGACAACCTAATCTTGAACTGATAGATTTTAGGAAGTAAAAGCACCTTAACTATCAGGGGAAAAAATTGACCTGAGCAAATGTAGCGAAACAGGAAGCATAGAACATTTATCAATTTTGCCATTAACTAGGCTCACATTTTTACTTGAAAAGGTTTCAAAGGAAAAATATTAAATATGAAACATAGTATGAAGTGTAATGAACCACTATTTTTCTTGTTTTCCTTATTTTAAAAACGAGCATGAATTCATTTTAAAAGAATTATCTGCTCAAAATAAAGAACAAATTTTATACTTGAAAAGAACAACAGTTTTAAAGCTACTTAATAAATTATAATTTGTTTCCAAATTATTGGGGGAGCAACTGTCCCCCTTGCCCCCTCCCAACGACGCCACTGAATGTATTCCCTGAATACGTCCCTAAATTCCACTAAAAACTATAAATTCAGCCGAGAATAACGCCATAAATGTAAAAAATATCAACATTTCTGACGGGCAAAGACACGGCCTTGAATGTATTCCCTGAGTACGTCCCTAAATTCAGCTCAAAACCATGAAAAATGTAGCCTCAATAATTTGTTTCGATTTTGAACGGCCCAGCATCAACCCAGGGCTGACTTTCGCTTATGTTCACCATAGAGCTTTGACATCCATGAAACATTTCAATCAAGATTGGGAAAGTAGACGATGATGGTGGTCTTGGCTGTAAGTCTTCGCTTATCCGTCACTTACCTTAATATCACAGCGGGCTTTCAGCTTGGGTGGTCTTTTGTCAAACAGTCCATGTGACACCCTGAGATTATAATGATTCTAAGTGATTAGTGAACATATTTTGCATGTTCCCATACATCGTACTCTCACAATAGGTCATATTATAATCCATGTGATCGTAATGTTAGATTTTACTATGAATTAGAAATAAGCAAAATAGAATTTGAGACACAAAAATTATTTTGCCAAAATTATTTGCTAATCTAATATGGTGAAGTTTCTTTCGAATATAATTATCCCATGCTATTTGATGTTATAAGTTTAATTGGTAATCTGTTAGTTAAAAGGAACGCACTCAAAAATTATGCTGTGTAAGATAAGCTTATTTTGAGTAAGAAAACTACGACGTTTGTTTATTTTTATTGAATGTTTAATATATAGAGGTGAGTAGGGGTTAGGTTAGGTTTTTTGGTACCATTAAAAGTACCATAATTTTTATTTCACAAAAGACAGAAAGTTGATCTCCATAAATTAAAAAGAAAATACACAATTCTCTACTTCGAAAAGTATGCATTTGCTGCTATCTGTAAGTTTTGCAAGTAAATTGACTGATTTGTAAATCTGGAGACAAAAAAAAAAAAAAAAAAGAAAAATCATCGAGTCCAAGATTTGCTTATTTAGTGACATTTAATACACGAGTAATCCAATCCAATACCTAAAAATTGTAAAATATTAAATATTTTATATTGTAATAGAAAAAAAATTACATTTTAGTCTTTAACATCTTTTATTTACATCTTTTGAAATGACCCCACCACAAGTTCAAGCATTAATAAATCTGAACATTAAGGGGGCTGGTTCCTTATATAAAATTACGATAAATTCCTGTTAAAATTTTAACTTAAAATGACCACAATTTACTAATAAAGAAGAAATAAAATTCAAAACGAACAGAAATTAAAATAAACAATCATAGAGAACATAGAGATAACAGTTACTAATACAGATCAATAAGTAAACCATAAAACGGTTAAAATTAAATTGCATGTTCAAGTTAAACTTAAAAAAAAAATACTACAAACAGAAGTTTGGCTACTACCCACCCCCCTTCCATAATCGTAAAAGTCTAAAGTTGGGTCATTAGTGTTTTATAAAAGCTACGTGTATCTTGAACACACTGCTTCTATTTTTCAAAACATGGACGAAAAAAATATATATAAAATCATTATAACAATCGAGATGACAGGAAAGAACTAATGAAAATAAATTCAATATTTAACATATAATGATAGTAACTCCTCACAAATAAAAGTTTAAAAGGGGAAAATTCTTTTTATTAGACAGTGAAAACAGATACAAAATCAGGATATTTCCTGATTTGATGATTTTATTTCCTGATTAAATATGTCGTATATATAGGGAGATGTGACAAATACAGCATATAACTGTAAATTCAAAAACATTTCTTCTGTAATTGGAAGAAGAAGAAGTTTGTGCCACCTTCATTAAAAATTCAACTTACATTTAGGCAATATTAAAGAGCAAGATTTACAACTCGATATTTTGAATGGACCCTGTTACCGACCTCCCTCAGAAAGACATAGAGAATGAACTGGAAACTATTTGAAACCTGAAAGCAATTTTTTTGTATAAATACGTTTGTTTTAATTCTAATGCTTTAGTTTTCCTGCTGATGACGACCACTGGTGTAAGTGGTCAAAATATCCAAATTTTTTGTATGTTTTCACTTTCTAATAACAGGACTTGTCTATTTTTGAACTTTTATTTGTTCGCCATAGGAAGGCAGTGTGACCTTAGGAAAAAATATCTAATTTAAGGTATTACGTCGAGAATACATAGTAGTTCCTGGAAACCTGGCAACTCAAAAACAATGATTTTTATTTGTATTCTTCAGCGTTGTAAATATAAAAGAAAATTTTTGTAATATATTTCGTGTTCAGTAGTGCAAACGACGCAGCAAGCTTTAAACTTTGATGATTAGGGAAGGGGAAGATGGGCAGTAGCCAAACATTATGCTTGTAATAATTTTTTTTCGTTTTAAGTTTGGCTTGAACATTCAATTTAATTTTTACTGTTTTAAGATTTATTTTGCCGAAGAAACAATTCAAAACCCTTAGTCTTTTCGCACACACCCAGGATCAAACATTCCCCCCACCCCTTCTCAATGAAAAAAAATGCATGTTAATAATTGACAACTTATAGAATTAGGGGCTGTGCGGGCATGGCATCCCGGAGGCATAGCTATTAGACCTTGTGTCTATTTTAAATAAATGGCTTTTTACGATGTCTGTCAGTGTAAGAGGAAACATCTGAAAGAGCAAGAACAGGGGAACTGGTTTCCCACCGTTCCTTTCACATCTTCCCTCTCAAAATGATTTTAAAGTTCCAACTTAGTACCTTTAGCCATTTCTTGGATGTTATAATTGTACCCTTTTGACAGCCCTCCAACAATAGTGTGCTTTGATTTTATTTGACATCCCCCTCAGCATTTCTCCTTAAAACCGTTTGCCTTTACGGAGTCTTAGGATCAAACATGCCCCCTTTTCCCAATAGCCAACTTTATGTATAAGCAATAAGCAACTTATATAACGTACAAAACTTACCCCAAGGAATGTGAGTGGTTTTGAAATCCCTGGACGCATAGTTATTGGACTTTTCAACTATTTTGCAGGTTGTTATTCCAAAATTTTGATCATATAT
Organism: Artemia franciscana; assembly: GCF_032884065.1. NCBI lineage: Eukaryota > Metazoa > Arthropoda > Branchiopoda > Anostraca > Artemiidae > Artemia > Artemia franciscana. Next base: position 28,001,049 of record NC_088875.1, read on the forward strand.
CTTTTGGGAGATTGCAACTAAAAAAGGTAGGACAGGTGTACTAGTTGCCCTCCGCAAAGTAGCAAAGGTGTAACATGCCCTTAAAGTTTAAACTTAATACCCCAAGCTGTTCTCGAGATATTGTAGATGCGTCTTTTTGAAAATCTGGATGCACATAGTAATTTTTGGTTTAGTTAAACATACTCTCCACATTCCCCGAAGTTTCACCTTTTAGAACACACTTAGACTCAAACAGTCTCCCTCTTCCTGACGGCAAATCCTGTAATTAAAAAAGGGTTAGTTGGAAAATTAACAATCCTTGCCCTGGAGCTTTGTGGGACATTGCATCCTCGGAAGCATAGTTACTAGACCTTTTGCCTATTTTGAACAAAATCACTTTTTAAAAATTTTGATCATTGCTGAGGGGAGAGTGGAGAGGACGTCTGAAAAGAACAAAAAGAAGGGGGGATTGTAGTCCTTCAATCACTTTTCAACATCCCCGTCAGTTTCAACTTATTACTCTTAGCTATTCCTTAGATGTTGTTGATAAGCCCTTTCGGCAAGTACGATGCACAATGTTTGTTTTGATCATGTTTGGCATGCCTCTCGAGAGCTTTCGAGGGTTATATCATCCGCACAGGCATTCAAACTGTTTTGAACAAGATTTTGATCGAATGTTTTTCGAGAGAGGGCAACAAAAGAGGAAATTGGAGGGGGGATGGCAGCCCTCCAGCCACTTTAAAATATCCCCCTCAACATGTCCAAAAACTTTCAACTTAACAACCTAAGCCGTTCTTAAGATATTGCAAATCCTCCAATTATTTGCAATATTGCACATAATTTGATTTAGTTTGATACCTCTCAATATTCTCCAAATTTTCCCCTTAATACCCAAGGACTTTTTGGATACACCCAGGATCAAAACTTTTTTCTTTTGAAATGATAAATTCTGCGTGTAAACAATGGATAAATTGCATAATTTACAATTCTTGCTCCAGGGCTGTGGGGGGGGGGGGCATTGCGTCCCTGGAGGGATAGCTATTAGACTTTTTGAATAGTTTGAATAAAATGACAATCGCAAAATTTCGACCATTGTTGAGAAGTGGGGGCACATAAAAGGGAGAAGGAAGAGGTAGGGAGACTGGTGGCCGGCGTTTACCCCCCCCTTGAAAATAAGGCTTTTGAAAGTTGAGAATTTTATTTGTCTTTTGTTTTTTTTTAATTTCCGTAGGGGGAAGGAATTTTGGTACTTTTGTATTATAAGCTACTCACTCAAGTTTACGCTGTGTAAAACACTCGAACAACCGGTTTCTTTGTTAGTTTCTTTCAGATTAGCACGAGACAAGACAAAGACAAGTGACAGAATATATGGGGAATATATAATTTGGGCTATATATTTGCACATAAGGGGGAGGGGGTAAAGTATTTGGACAATTTGAATTCAGAAAACAATTCTTACTTCATAATATGCAGAATAATTGTACCTAACACATTTTGCATGTAGACCAGCTATAATTTACCCCCCCCCCCCCCTAATGTGCAAATATATAGCCCAAATTTATTTGTAAAGTAACGAAGAAACCGGTTTGTTCTCGAGTTTCACACATCGTAAACTTGAGTGAGTGGCGTATAAACACACAAGTACTGGAATTTTCAATGGAGAGAGAGCTGGACTTCCCGGTATTATTTACAAAAGATCAGAAATTAAGCTAAAAAATAAGTTTTTTCCAACTGAAAGTAACGAGCAACATCAAAACTTAAAACGAACAGAAATTATTACGTATATGAAAGAAGTTACCCCTTCCAAAAGACTTTGCTCTTTACGCTAAAGTTTTGACTTTTTGTCCTAATACTTTAAGACCGATTCCTGAAACACAATGGACGTTTAGTTAGGACAATAAGCTTTGTTTTAAAATTCTATAGAAAAACTTCAACGTAAAGAGGGAGTTCTTGAGGAGGAGGAGCCCGTTCCCTATATATAATAATTTCAGTTCGTTGTAAGGTTTGATTTTGCTCATTACTTTCAGTTGATTTTTTTTTTTTAATTTGATTACACACAGATAGTATTTGCTCATGGAAAGTTAAATTTTTTAAAGAAAAGAGCCTCATTAAACCAAAAATGAGCAAAAATAAAGTCAAATAATCTTCAAAGTAAAAACTATGGAGTCTAATAGAAAAAATTGAAAATACATGTAATATCTTTTTATATGAAAAAGACTACGCCAATAAAAATGAACAGAAATCATTATACAAAACTTTTTCCACAAAACACGTTTATCAAAGAATAGTAAACAGCCTCGTTAAGCCAAAAATGAGTAGAAATAAATTCAAATAGTTTTCCAAGCGTAAAACTACAACAAATCACTATAAATAAATGAATTAAACCCAAAACGAATAGAAATTGCACAACTGATTCAGAAAGAGCATCCAAGTTTCGTCACACGTGCAATTGTCGACAACCCCTGATACCCCCAACCTCCACCTTCTGGTTTTTTATCATCTTACACCATTTTTGGTTCTGGAATCAGGAGTTCAACAGGAAATGGAAAGGTCAGGATTTCAAACTCGAAATGGAAAATTTGGAATTATCATTTGATTTTATTCTGGTTGTCTTTGGTTCAATGTACTTCTTTGCTTAAATTTAGAATGCTTCTTTTTTGGAAAGTTTTTCAAAATTAATTTCTGAACGATTTTAATAGACAATGGCTTTTTTTTCTTAATAAAACGAATACTTTTAAACTTTCTTTTCACTTTTTTGGCTTGGTATTTAGGTTTTGGAGACAGTTTTGCAAAAAAAATTTACTACAGAACCTGGGATGGATGGGGAGGAGGAGCGCTATTCAAAGAAATATAATGAAATTCTGCATACATTCTGACCTTCTATTGTGCTGAAGCCATCCTGACCTCCAACCTCTTATTGCCTTAAATAATTGACGAATATTGATCGACAATTTACTAAAAGAATCTTGTTGTATTATTTGTTTTAACTACTTGTTGGTGTAATTTATAAAAGCTCATTTATAAAAATACTTCTGTCCATTACTTCTACTGGACCTTTCGACTATTGTAATAAAAATGGCTACATCAACATTTTGATCACATGTTGTCAAGGATTCAGAAGGGGGACTAGCTACAAAGGGCGTAGAAGGGGGGCTGGTTAACCCCCGATTCCTTTTGACTTTTAAAAAGGGCAAAAGAATCTTTCAATTTCCAATCAAATGATTTAAAATGATTGACCTCCTCAGGAGTTTCTATGACCACTTCTTTCATATGAAGTAGCCAGGTTAAAGAAAACATTGAAGCCATATCGCTCTTTACTAAGGCAGCGCTGTTGCGCTACTTGTGCTTTAAGTACCTTATAAACAACGTGGTTAGGTACGCTTTAGCATGGACTTAGTTAAACTGATTCATAAATAAGTATCAAGTTAGCTAAGTCGAAATAAATATCTAGTGTGCGGTGATGGTTGAAAGGCGAAACCCCCTTACTCGGACAGTAAGGGAAAAAAACATTATAAAGTTGACTAAACCATTTGACATCCGAGAAGCTGAGTATCCAGCCAAGTTGGAACAACTGGGTGGTTGCTCTGGTGTTTGACACAAAATTAAATTTTAGTTTTTGCGAAATACTTGGTAATTAGAGGCATACCATCCAAGATTCATCTTTATTCTAGGATCAAAGGGGGCACATCAATCACAACCATTAACATTGAAATCAACATTTCACAGGGAAAGAGGTTTTACCTCTCGTATAAAACATCTAATAGAAAATCATTTCCCCCTTTCCAATTTATTTATCCTGGTCAAGAAACTTATTTTAAATGTAGAAAAGAATCAGTTTTACGTTCTTAAACTGAGAATAGCAATAAACATTGAAAACTAAATACTGGTAACTCAGCCCCTATACTGAAAAAAAAGCTTTGCAACTAAATTTGCTTGGTTCGGTCTGGGAGGTCCAACTGCTGCTAAATCTTAATAAATTGTCTCATGGGAAACAACCGGAACGAAAATTTGTTAGAGCTGGGAATCTTCAAAATTAATCCGGCTATTTCCTTCTGTACTTTCTGGCCAAGATCTATTTGAGAGACACCTACTCAGTTTCGGATGTTAGTTTAAACATCATATCAAATAACCCATGTCCAATTGATAAAAACCTTTCCCGCATGTGTGGTCTCCTTTTCGAATGAGATAGCACACAGAGCGTAATCTTGAGGGCATTCAGATTTATATTGCTATTTCTCATCATGATTATATAATGTCTGGAATCGCATAATTAAAACTAGCCACTTTACTGAAGTGTAGCAGAGAATACCAAAGTGCTAAAAAGCCCATTAAAGATTGCAACCTAGGGGCCCTAAACTTGGAGGCCTCTGTCTTAGCTATTTGAATTTTGATACAATTTTGGAAAAATTAGAAAACTATCTTCAAATCTTGAACTACTGAATAATTAGCTTAAAATAGAGCTCCTTCCTAAAGTATCAATAAAAAAAGTGTCTCAGAAACTTTTTCAAACGAAAGTAATAAACAATAATAAAACCTAGAATATTCACAAATAAAGCTAACAACAAGTCAAAATCAAAACGCACAGGAATTACTGTGAATAAATGTTTTGAAACTAAACTGAATAAATTAAGAACAATGGTGTTATAGTTAAATCGAATTGAAACTTCCAGACATAAGAGTGGGTTTGCCACCGCCTAAACTCCCTGAAGACTGGAGTGTCAATTCCGTTTTAATGAAACGGTTTATATTTCGAGTGGTTTTTATTTGTCATATTGTAAAAATAAGGAACGAGAATGCTAATCAAGCTTACAGGAAAGAAACACACAGTTTCTTAAAATAAATGTAGTCATAACCCTTAATTTTGTTCTACATTCTCTGATGTGTGCTCATTCTCCTAATCCAAGGAGGTTTTTTTTAGTGTATTATCTGTAAATTACTGTTGAATCAACATCTTAGTTGAAGAACCGTTCCAAACATCATTTCAAATTGAAAGAAATATATATAATAATTATATCGAATCCAATCAACTCCAACGTTGTGATCACCTTATGCAACTTAAAAATTCTATTCAGAACTAGATGTTTTAATTCTTAAACCAAAACCTGACAAACTGGAGAAATATCCATTAAATCAACCGATAATTAAATTTGAGCAATCAAAAACGAAAAAAAGTAACTAAAAAAAACAACAAAATTTCCGAAAAGAAGTTTTTCAAGGGAACGTAAAGAGCGATATTTAACTTAAGAAGTACAGAAGTGAAGTCCTATATTGATTCAAACTCAAAACGACCAGTAATTAGAATGCCGTTCATATTAAACAAAAATATTACAAAGAGTGAAGGAGATGAATAAAGCGATCCTAAACGAGTTAAACTGAAATTGAATACTCAAGTCAAACTTAAAACGGACAAAAATTACTAAAAACGCGAGAGATTGGCTACTCTCCCTCCGCCTAACGTGAAAGTTTTAAAGCCCATTGGTGTCAATTGCATTTTATTGGAAGCCACATGTATTTTGAACAGTGTGCTTTAATTTTTTCAGCACATCGACGAAAAATTAAAATCAATCACTATATTAGTCCATATGACTGGAAAGAACCAGTGAGAATAAATTGACTATTTAATATACAATGATATTAATTCCTAGTAACTCAAGATTTTATTTAACTGTATTTTTTGTTTCAATGTTATAAATATATAAAGATGTTTATGAAATATTTTATTTCGGCAAAGTGCAAATGACCTAATAAAGTTTAAAACTTTTACGGTTGGGGAAGAGGGAGGGGACAGCAGCCAAACTCCTATTTGTAGTAGTTTTTGTTTATTTTCAGTTTGACTTGAATATTCATGTTAATTTTTTTATTCATCTATATCAGTATCTGTTATCTTGATGCTTAATATGGTAATTTATTCTAATTACTTTTCGGTTTGGGTTTCATTGTATAGCAATTTCCGGCTGTTAAGTTCGAATTATTACGGGACTCTATTTCTGCACGTCTTAAGTCTAATGTGGCTCTTTACTTACCTTTGAAAAACTTCTTTTTCGGTAAGTCTTTTTTTTAAAAATAAATTTCTGTTCGTTCTTGATCCCCCTTCATTTAATTATAGGTTAATATCGTGAATATTTCTCCAGTTTTTCAGGATTTTGAGTTAAGGATTAAAATATCCGATTTTATTTGAGATTATTAAGCTGCGAACGGTGATCTGTATTAGCCGAGTGGTTAGCGCTCTAGACTTGAAATCCTGAGATCAGGGGTTCGAGTCCTGATGTCGCTGGCTATTTGGTTAGGAAGGGGAGTCAATGGTGTGACCCTGTAAGCTAAACCAGAGTCGACCCATTTCTAAACGGGTACCTGGAGAAATCTGGGAAAAAACACGGGAATTGTCAGATGATATGCCTCCAACCATTCATTGCATTCCCGGCAGAAGGCACTGAAGAGATCGGCACCTGCGCAACGCAGACAATTGGTCAGCATGCAAAAAAGTTTTTTTAAGTTTATAAGGTGATCTGAACTCTGGCTTTGATTGCATTCATTACAATTATTTCATTAACTTAGTTCAATTTGAAATCAAGGTTTCGAACGGTTCACGAATTAAGATTTTAATTCAACAATAATTTACAGAAAATATACTCAAAAGAATCCTCCTGGGAAAATGTTCTGAATATTCATATAAATAAATATTCAGAGAGTGTACTTTTGAATGAAAATGGAATAGGAGAATGAATACCGTAGAACAGAACATTTGGAACTAAAAATGGTGAAAAATTTTGTGATGTTTTCTTTAAACTAGTATTTACTCAAAGCTATTTTTGGTGTTTTGGGAATACGTCATCCTGCATCGAATAGTAACTGTCCCAAACTGCTGGTCTTCATGTTGCGAAACCTACACCAATCCTACAATTCTGTTCAAAATTACCTCATGGGATGTTTAACTTTGAACACTAAAAAATTTGACGGGTAACATAAAACTTAAAGTAAAAAAAACTCACATATTGAGATAACTGCAATATTACTTCTAAAATAAAAAGGAGAAGAAAAAGTCAAACATGTGAAGTATCAGATAACCAGTCATAATCAAATAAAAATTTTGTGCCATGAGTGAGTTGAGTCTGCCACTACCTGATCGGGACGGATGGATGCTGACTCTTTTACCCTGGGAAAATAGAAGGATCAATCCTTGTTTTTTTCGCAGGCATATCACGTTCAGCAAGTCGTCAGAAGAAGGAGCATCTACCTCCAACACTACGAAATTCTCATAAATACGACCAATGAAGAAATTTGCAATGAACCAGCATCCATCCATAGTTTTTGGTGAATAATTTGAGCCCGTATAGGCTGCTGCATTGTTTGACAGATTAGAAGGACTAGCGCTCGTCAACTCATCAACTTCCATTTCAGACTCACTCTCGCATCCGGATGCGTCAGTCATGTCAGACAGCATCCCCAATGCTTTTCCCTAGTTTTATGCTAAGACAATTGCGCGTGATAATCCCTACAAATTTTTCCTATCTGCTGGCTTGCAGGACATCTAGTAAAACTTTGCTGAAGTTGCCCACAACCTCTTGTGGGGTTTTCTGGACGGGAAGTGGATGGTCTTGGATGACTTTGGAACGTGATAAACACTTGGCAAAGCCATTCTTTGAATTGTCCTTTCCATTTGATGCTAGACTCTCCGGGACCAGCTTCAGAAGCTGGAGGAATTTGTCTTTTCTCACTGTAGTTTCTTTTGAGCTATCTATTTTGTAATCATCAAGCATTTTCCTCCACGCTCTTTTCATTGGAGCAAACAAATCAACATCAAGAGGTTGCAGTTTATCTGTTGCGTTTGGTGGAAGACATACAAACCGACTGTTGTTTTCTTTACATACTTTTAGAACTTTAGCAGAAAAGAGGGAAGAGAAGTTGTCTCCCAACAAAACTTTCACTCCTGCTCTTTCCATAGGAGGGGGGGGGGGGAGCCAGTAACATACACCACACTTCAAAAATTTCACTCTCAAACCATCCTGACTTAGATGCAGCATACCTAGCTCCTTAGGGCCTCCTGTACACCAAGAGCTAAACATACCTTTAGCTATGTTGCACACAAATAGTGGAAGCAGTTAGCCTTCTGCATTTCCACGTATCATCAGGGATATTAATCCCTTTGTTTCATTCATATTTCTGGAGGTGTATTCAACCTTTTAGGGCCTCCTGTATGCCAAGAGCTAAACATGTTTTTAGCTCTGTAGCACACAAACGGTGGAAGCAGTTCGTCTTCTGCATTTCCATATATTGTCAGGGACATTGCTCCCTTTGTTTCATTAATTATTCTGGATGGGTATTTGGCACCTCTTTTCATAATGCATTTCTTTTTCCCAGGGTTGTCTGTTAAGTTAGTCTCGTCGTAATTGTAAATATTCGACAAAGGCACATCCTGAATAGTCACCTCTAAATTGTCGCAGTATTCGACAAATGAGAATGTTCCTTCAACATTCCAGATGAAACAGGAGCTCTTTTTAGAATAGTTTGTACGGCTCTCAATCGAAGATTTGAACGATTCAGAAAAGAATTGATAAAGTCTTGTCCAGGTATATTGTTCTTAAAGTAATTTACTGTTTTTCCAATTGAAGAAAGATAACTTTCGAAGATGAGTTTCAGCTCGAAGCGACCAACAGGAAACCCCAACTCAGCTCATGTTATTAAATGGGAGACAATAGCTTCTTCTTCGAGCCCTATCAATACAGTTGGTGTTCCTACCTTTTTATTGTGCTTTTTGTTCATTAGGGGGGAAAGAGCATCCAAAGGAATTATGTATTTCACTGAAGCTTTTCTCATAGTTAGATCTCCTTCCTTGATTTCCTCTAGAGCTTTTTCCATCAATTCCTCATCGTAACTAGCATTCTTTCTTACATTCACTGGTTTCATATATGTTCTGGACATCTGTAAAAACTGTTGACTAAGACTCTCCTCCACAGTTTTTACGACTATCGCTTCTCTACTAAGTGACTGAAAAAAAAAATAGTGCATTGAGGCTAGTAGTGTTTACAACATGCAACGGCAGAGCATTGCCACTGATAGGCTCAGTTCAATTTCACTTGCCCAGTATTTACTCTGCTAAATTGCAGTGACGATTTCACTTGCCCAGTATTTACTCTGCTAAATTGCAGGATAAACGACGGCCTGATAAAAATCTCTTTAGGGGTAAAGCAGAAGGCAAGAGCCTTATCTGAAAATAATATTTCAAGTAGTCACAGTTGTAGTCACAATAGTAGTAGTAGCAATATTTTCAGTTTCAAGTTAGTACCCTAAGACTTCACTCAGATGTTGCAGTTACGCCCTTTTGATGACCTGGATGTACTTCCTGAAGTTTTGCCATAATATCCTCGGCCTTTCGTGACACACCAACGACCAAACATTCCTCCTCTTTTCCAATGATGGATAATATGTGTAAGCAATGGGCAGATTGCATAATTTTCAATTCTTGTCCCACGGCTGGGGGGGGGGGTCATGGCGTCCCCAGAGGCATAGTTATTAGACCATTTGAATACTTAGAACAAAGTGGATATTTCTGAATTTTGGTCAGTATTGAGGGGGGGGGGCATCTAAAAAGAAAAAACAGGCTCTCTGCCCTTCAGGCACTGTTCAAACGGCCCTAAAAGTTTCAGTTTAATGCTCTCAGGTGTTCCTGAGATATTGCTGATGCGCACTATTGAAACTCAGCATGCACATAGCGTGTTTTGATTTTGTTCAACGTCCCCCTGAAAATCTCTTGAAAGTAGTCACAAGTAGAACGAGCCGCAAGTTTTTTGCAGTCACAGTCGGAGTTAAAACCGCCAGTAGTAGTAGTGGCTCTGAAAGTTTCAAGCTAATACCTTTAGCCGTTCCAAAGATATTGTAGATTCCCTTATTGCTAGTCTGGATGCACACAGTATCTTTTAATTTAGTTCAACATACCCTCAAGTTTCACCTTAATACCCGTAGCTTTTTTGGACACACCCACGATCAAACATTCACACTCCCCCAATGGTAAATCCTGTATATAAACAATTGACAAACTACATAGTTTACAACCCATGCACAGGGCAACGGTTATTTGACATTTTGAATTATTTTTTTTTCTTCAAAATTTCAATCAGTTTGAGGGAGGTAGCATCTTCATAGGTTAATGGGAGAGGAGAATCTAAATAGGGAACGGGGGGGAGAGGGAGTGGTCGGTTACTCTCTGATCATTTTCGAGCATTCTTCTAAACATCCCCTGACAGTTTCAGCTTAATACCCTCAGCGATCCCTTAGATATTGCTAATACGCCCCTTTGACAATCAGAATAGACATGATATGTCTTGATTTTGTTCATTATCCCATTCAAATTCCTCGAATGTCGTTGCCAGCAAAATTAGTTGTGGTAACAGTCGCGAGTAGTCGCAGTCGCAGCCGCAAGTAGTCACAGTCGCAAGCAGTAAGTTAACTTGGTCGCAGTTGCAGAAGTAAAGACCCAGAAATTTTCAAGTTAATACCCTTACCCGTTCCTGGACAATTGCAGTAAGGCCTTTTTGATGACTTGGATGCACATTGTGTCTTTTGATTTAGCTCAATATACCCCTTGAATTGGCTCAGCATTCCCCAAAGCTCATAAAGCTAACACACCCACGATAAACATTCCCCGTTTTCCAGATGATAAATCTTGCAGGTAAAAAATAAACAATTGTAAAATTTACATTACTTGCCATGGGGCTGTGGGGAGCATGCCATATCCGGAGGTATAATCGTTAGTCCTTTTGACTACTTTGAACAAATGAACTTTTCAAAATATCTACCAGTGTTGAGGGGGGGGGGAATCTATAAGGGCAAGGGGATGGTGGCTGCCCTTCGATCACTCTTCAACATAAACCTTAACACACCAGAGTAGTTTCAACTGAATAATCTCAACAGTTCCATATATACTGCTGATAAGCCCTTTGGACAGCTATTGTGCACATAGCGTATTTTGATTTCGTTCAACATCCTTTTTTTTATATACTGCTGATAAGCCCTTTGGACAGCTATTGTGCACATAGCGTATTTTGATTTCGTTCAACATCCTTTTTTTTTAAACTTTCACCTTAACTCCCAAGGCCTTTTTGGAGACCCAGGATTAAACATCACCCTTTTCCAATAACCAACCTTATACATAAGCAATATGCAACTTGCAGAATTTCCCCCGGGTCTTTGGGGGGGGGGGTTATGTCATCCATATAAACATAGACTTTTGTGAGCAAGATGGCTATTTCAGAATTTTGACTGATTTTCTTTGGGGGAAGGGCAGCTAAAAAAGGTATGGGAAAGGACAGATAACCCTCGAACCACTTTTCAACATCTACATCAGCATGTCCTGAAAATTTCAACTTAATACCCTTACCCGTTCTTAAGATGTTGCAGATCCGCCTTTTTGATAAACTGGATGCACAATATATCTTTTGATTTAATTTTATATATCCCTCAGCATTCCCCACTGTATCGCTTTGATACCCCTAGGCTTTTCAGACACATCAAGAATCAAACATTTCCTAGTTTACCTAATGATAAATCATGCATTTAAACAGTGGCAAATTGCTGAATTTACAATCCTTTCCCCAGGGCTGTGGGGGGCATGGCATCCCAAGAAACATAACTATTAGACACTTTTGACTTGTTTGATAGAAATGGCTATTTAAAAAGTTGGATCAGTGTTGAGGAGAGGGGGTACTAAAAAGAGCAAGAGAGCGGGGCTGGTTGCCCTCCGATCACTCAACATCTACTTTAACATATTCTGAAAGTATCATCTAACATCCTTAACCGTTCCTGCTGATACACATTTTTGACAACCAGCATGTACATAGTGTGTTTGATTATATTCGACACCCCTCTCAACATTTCCTTAAAGTTTCACCTGAACACCCAAAGGGATCTTGAAGACCCAGGATCAAACATACTTGCTTTTCTAGATATAAAACCTAATATGTTAACAATGGGCAACTTGCATAGCTTACAGATCTTGCCTCGGGGGTCCCAAAGGCACAGTTATTTGACCTTTGCACTATTTTGAGCAAAATGGCTATCTCAAATTTTGAACAGATGTATTTGGGTAAAAATAGGGCATGGGAGGGGGAAGGGGCTGGTTGCCCTCCAATCACTTTTCACTCTTAAAAAGGGCACCAAAACTTTCAATTTCCGGCCGATTGATCCAACTGCAAAGTTTTATAAGACCACCCGTTTCATATGAAGGGGCTCTGAAATAAAACCAAAACAAAACATAATAAATTTAAGCTTTATTATCTTTACTATAGCTATAAGATGTGCTCTGTGCTGGTGTATGACGTGAATGTACCTGGCAAACATCAGTATATAATGTTGACGACGGCGTCAAAAGATAAGAAAATAACAGCAAACATCAATTAAATTTTCAAAAAATGGCAATAGAGTTTAACATTTGAGGTAATAGAACTTTGACCCGGGCTTGGAAAAAAACAAAAAAACGGTACAACGGATCATAAACTATTCTTATTTAGTTTGTCAATGTAATGTTTTGTTAAAATGATTCCAAACTGAAATCAAGTAAGGTCTAACCAAAATAGATATACGATGTGGAACAGTATATAGTCGAGCAATAAAGCCAGATACCTAAATAGGCCGCCCTATAGGTTGATATCCTATAAGATCGTCCCTAGAAAGTCTGCGGATGAAACTTTCGTGTAGCAAAGCCTTCTCCCTGGAGGAGTAGTGACCTTTGAGATAAAACAGCCAAGGAACTGAAGCCTTATTGCGTTGAATTGACGTCAAGTGACTTTGTGATCCGACGAACTTTTAGATGAAGAATAAAAAACGGTTTTATAGGTTCAATAATGCAAATAAATCTTGATTTTTAATCCAAATCGATATTTCAGGGTTGTTACAAAGCAAAATGTTGCAGAGTTAATGATTAAACATTCACTATATTAATGTCAGAGGCATTGTTAAGACACATATTACAACAAAATAATATACAAGACAAGCAGCTTAGACAGCTTCCCAAAGATAGATGGTATTGATGTTTTCTACAATAGCTTCGGTACAATCTTAAAACTTTCACCTATAACTCTAATACTCAAACTGAAAATTTTGAACTAATTCGAACAAGATTAGTTAAAGAGATCTAAATCGTTTCCACATCTAAATTATCTACACTCTTGAATGACTAGATCTAAATTTTCCACAGATCAAGATAAACCCCTGAAACACATCACCGAGAAGTGTAAGGACACTGAAACCCAGTTGAAGAAAGGTAACAGCCACAAACTTGTGAAGAGAGTCTGAAAATTATCCACCAGAAAAAAAAAAAAATACTTCAACGTCCATAATCCAGGATACCCAGGGGACCGACATCAATAACCCAATAAAAAAGTTCAACAGATGGTAAAATAAGTCTACGAGAAACTAAACCCCAATATAGCGACGGACAGAAGCGTCCTCTTTCCCTATCGCAGACCGTGTCACCCCGCAGCCTCCATTACTATCTTAGACCAAAATGGCCATAAAATACCTGAAATGAGGAAAAGTTCCGGGATCAGACGGTGCCACTGCGGAGCTAATTGCTCAGAAGAAATTGTCGACCTTCGCTGTAGTGATATATCAGCAGCTTGGTCTACTGGATATGTCCAAAGACAATGGTGGAAGGCAGCCATAGTCCCACTTCACAGAAAAAGCTCAAAGACAGAGAGTAAAAACTATCAGCCTATCATCCTTTGTCGTCATCCGTTTGTTCTTTTGATTTTGTTGTACTTATGTGTTGTTTTCTTTTCTGATGTTTATTTCTGTTTTTTCTGTTTTTACTCCACTATCCTCACATCGTTTTGTGCAGTGGGTTACAAATAAATTATTATCATTACTATGGACCATTTGTTTACTGAGCGCCAATTGATGAAGCAATACATGAGTTTGATAAAGAGGCCTATCAACTATTCATTAGTTTTTGACAGACCTTTGACCTTATGTTGGGGGAAGGTTTGTGGCATATTATACGACACTTCGGTGTCTCAGACGAAATCTTCAGAATATTTGAAAGCATTCGTAACCAGTTCAGAAGCCGAATACTGACAAACATGTACCCCTATGACATATGTCCTTTAGGGATGCATCCCCCCATCACACTTTTCAATCTATTCCTCCATACATATCTTCCCCCAGGAAGCCAACGAGTACGGGATGAAAATAGATGGGACTCTTATTGACAAACTGGATTATGCTGATGATTTCGATCAGATGTTATGACCATCCAAGATCTCCGAAGACCGGCTGACAGTATCTTTCAAGCGACAAAACTGTTGGGTATGTAGATTAATACAAACAAACTAAACTGATGGTTACATTTTGGCAGGATTCTTCACGTTTATATGGAACGATGATGAGCTAATGGAAAAAGTCGGTCAATTTCTCTTCGCTGGCAGTCTCTTAACGGTTAACAATTGCCAAACTACCAATATTGTACACCACCTAGCCCTTGCTGGCTCTACTTTCAGGAAAATGCAAGTAAAAATAACTATAATGTAAGCACCAATATATATATATATATATATATATATATATATATATATATATATATATATATATATATATATATATATATATATATTGTATTCAATATATATATATGTATATATTGAATACAAATATTTCTGTGATGAGGGTTACAAATTTATGAACACAATCCTTACTAATAACATCGTCCAATTAAGATATGCCTTTAAAAAAAAACGTTCAAATATTTTTTAATATTGAATAATTGTCTTATTAGTACGAATTATAGGTGACAGATGTTTACATTAGAATAGAGGGTATCAGTGGGAACTGTTTTTCCCGAATTAGTCGACGTGATTCCATAAGAATAAAAGATCTCCTCTCTTCACTATGACAAGCAGCAACACACTGAATAATGTCATTCACCTTTCGTAGCAGATTAAAAACAATCAGCTGATGTTCCTTTCTTTGCTTTGTCAGTTCTTGGATACAATCAGCATCGTCATCGATAGTATCTAGAATAGCATTAAAAAATAGACATTCATTTTCTTGGAGAGCCTCTGCCCCTTCTACCAGTTTATTTTTTAAGCTTTTAGATCTAGATACCATTTGCAACTGTAGTTGTATATTAGCTGCTTGAATTCTATCAGCTTCAGAAAGCAATTCGACAACAGATTCTATCTCTTTTGATTCAACTATGGTATGTTGGAATGAATACGAAGACATCAGCGATTTGAATAAGTCACTCGCAACCTTCAGATTTTCACTTTTTAAAATAACAAATTTATTGTCAGTAAAATCTAATTCGACGTTGAAACCATCTCGAAGGTGAATAAACTTGTGACTGGCATTGTATGATGTAGGCAGCTTGTCTGCGGGCTGCAAAATATTCTTCGAAAACCACTCTTTGATATGATCATTTGTAAGGTTAGTCTCAGATTTAATTCGAGTTGAATACTGCACAGATAAGTCACGTGGAAACAGAAGGCAAAATGGGACAAGTTCCTTTGTAATTTCACAGACGTCCAGATGACAGCCTTGTTGACGTTGAAGGAATATCTGAAAACATTTTAGAATAAGCAAACATAAAGCATATTTTAGCTTCAAGGAATCACAGAACATCAAAAATAAAATATTTGAAAACGAAGCGGACTAAATATAGCTTGGAAGGGAATATTCGAGAACGCCCCATTAGAGGAAGAATCTTCTTTGGTCAACTATACCTTTGCATATTTTTCAACAAATAATGCAGTGACCTTGAGCTGCAGCATAGGAAAAATCCTTAAGGCTTAGCGGAAATCCAAGCATTTTACTCCCTAGTCAATTCTTTTTCTGAGGCGGCAACTCGGTCAAAGACAAAGGTATCAGTTTTCTGATACCCTAATTTATGCATTCTAACGCACTCTGATTACAGCTTCATCTAGTCTTTTGAGGGGAATTTGAGTTCGGAACACAAAAATGTAAAGTATTTGAAGGGGCTGCAGCCAGCAAGTATATATTACAGAAATAAGGTTATGATTATAGAATAGAATATTTTTTGCTCTACTTTTTGATACCCCACAACAACAGTGTCAAGTGTAGCAATCTAGAATGCAAACCCGAAACTGGTTTTATAATATCTTGGAATTATAAAAAAATAGTTGTCGGCTTTAAGATTTGATTAGATCAGAATATTCACCAGATGTTTTTTATATCTATTAAAATAAAAACCGCCGAAATCACTAATTCACAAACGCCAGGCAAACTCCAAATGTTTAACATGGGAGGTATAGGAACATTCCTTGAGAGCCCGTCCTGCCTTACGGCATATGTTCCCTCTGAAACAAGCGATTTTGTGATAAGCCTGCATTAAACTTGCATTAAAAGGACAAGATACTTACATCATTGGATTCAAAAATCAAAATCGATTCGTTCAGCGAGCCAGAATTTTGATAACACTTAGAATTTTTCTTGGGAAAGAATCTAAACTTGCTAAGACAATAGGAACATTTACCTTTAGTCAAATATTTTCAACCAATTTTCAAAGTATTCTCAATCTAAAAAAAAATCAGGCACACCAAATTTAAGAAATGTAATTTGACAGTTAAATAGAAATGAATCTTAGCTACGGAAGGAGATTAAGAATGTCGTCTTTTGTTGATAAAACTGAAGGAGAACAGAAAAACAACACTAAAAATGGCACAAGGAATGTGAATCTTAAGATTATCTAAATGTTTCTTCATTATGAAATTACCATTGTTTAGATTTCCCGATGGAAGAAACTCTTACAGAAGAAACTCAAACAAGTAACTCTAAGCTGTAACTTCCTCAGTTCCATCCCATCCAGACTTTCAGGTACAGCACTAATTCCGGTAAAAAGCTCTCTTCAAGCTGCCTTTGCACTGACTTAACTGTTCCATGTTGGGATTACTCGCTGTGCAGGAGTTATGTACCAAGACTCCCTTAAGCATGACCTTTAGTTCTCTCACTGGGAGTATCTCTGGTGGCAAAATTGTTGCTTACTCAGAGTGATCCCATTAAAACCTTCAGCTGACTTTATGCAGAAGTCTGTCAACAATTCTCTTCATGTTGTCTTAGTACTAACTTCAGAGTTTGACACTCTTTGAAGTAGGGATGGTTCGCAGCGTCAAAAATTTCCAGCGCTGCTGTGTCGAAAGGCCCATTTACAACAGGGTTTTACTAATACCAATATTTAGTTAGTGCTTTCAGCCTATCACAAGTTCTTGTTGATTTCTTCAGTCAATCAGAAAATCCTAGGCAAAATCTGATTGGCTCAAATTACCCCTGGCTAAATCTCGGTAATAGCTAAATCTCTTTTGAGCGCGCCTTGAAACATTTCATCATCAGCGTCTGAGCATGACCTAGCTTGAAAATATAATAAGTAGCAGTAAAGACATCTTTAAAAATTATTTAAAAGGACTGCTACTTATTAATACTATTCCTAATACTACCGCTAACATCTCATCGCTGCACCAAGCCGCCTGAGGCCAACACAGCTACGTACGCTCCTCCTCCATCCTAATCTAATCAAAGCCTCCCCTTTTACACCCTCCCAGGATACGGTTAGTACTTTACTAGCTAGAACAACGAGGAAAATCACTTTTTTGTATGGATAGCACTAATGTGTACTCTTTTAATATTTTTTTTTTCTTTCTCCACTGCAAGCGGTGAACTGGATCATCAAAGAGAGCTGTTCAATCGTTCATCTTAATTTTTTTTAGAATACGAGACAAGAGATTATTAACTGCAAATCTAAGGACAACTTATTTTTTATCCTGTTCCACCCCAAAGTAACAAAACTGGAAGTACGCTTTAAATACGGTAACAGAGTGTCACCACTTGTTCGACTGATTTCTACGCGCAAATTCCTGCAAAAAAACAAAACAAAAACAATCAATTAACCCCTTGAGACAAACATTTGCTCATAATCTATTCTGGGAACCATAATATCTGTTCTTGGTTTTAGTCATTTCGGTTAGGTTCAGCTGTGTAGACTTCAGATATAACAGCCTTCTAAAATCGAAATAAATTATCTGCATTGAATGAATTATGAGAAATTCAGGTGCTAAGTTACGAGACTGCAAGGAAAATAATGGCAAATATTGCGTTCTGATCAAGGATAAATAAAAAAAGAAGACTTCTAGTGACTGTTCGAATATCATCAAATGCTGCAGCCAGCAGACCAATATCCAAAGGCAGTAACAGTAAATTCAACTAAAAATCGTTTTTTGAAGGGAATCTTGAACACCCAAAAAGTACTAGGTGGAGGTACCGGCTGGTGATTAAAGCGTAAATTAGCATATTTCTTCTATAAAGCATTGTGGTTTCATTGCCAGTCACTGACTGAAACATCATTAAGCGAATTGGACAAAACGAAAGATTTTCGTTTAAAGACTGTCCACGTCAAGGCTGTAAAAGTTATTAAGTACATCCTGATCAAACCAACCTTGGGTTTGGATTGGACTTTGACTATGCCTTACCCTCTGTTCCTTAAAAACTGATCAATATTTTGGGCAAAACACAATTCTAAAAAGCACAAGTAGAAGCAGAAAGAACACCAGAGAATAAAAGATAATCCGCATACAATGCAACTAGCCATGAAACAGAAACAGCACCTTTAACAAAAACAGATGACCTGTTTCTGTGATCTGTTTAGTTTTTAGGAAAAAAAAACTCACAAAATAATCGTTTTTAAAGAAAAAACAACAGCTATTTAATTTAGTTTAATTTTGCTAAAGTATTATTTAGCAAGTGTTGTATATTCAGGCTTCGGAATGATTCCTATTCATTAGAAAAGGGACTTGACGACCTATCAAGGGACTTTCAGAGGTGAAAAAAAGGACCAATATGGACTAAAGTGGGAAGGGATTTTTACTGGCATTAATAGTCAAAACATTCCTTTGCTCACAAATCAGAAGCAGCGGCCAAGTTAACCTAAGAATCATCACATTCATGAGCCTCGGATGGAACTCATTTTCCGTGGAGACAGGTCAGTTGTCTTTGTTTTTCCATTTTTCTTTTTGTTCAAACTTTCAGTTATGTTTATTCAAAAAAAGTAAAAAGACCTAAAAGGCTTCAACTTGGAAGCTAACTCCTTTTCAGCCCACTCTTTGCTAGATATGTCAACTAGGTTCAGCTCCCTTTCTTTGTCTTGGACACTTCATTAAGAAGCTTGCTCTTCTGCCTTGCTCTCCACATAGTCTTAGTATTTCGACCAAGCCAACCAAGTCAAAGTAAAAAACTCTTTAAGAATAGGAAACTTTCAGGCTTGCCTCCATGTGTGTTGAATTCGTCAATCACACAAAGCTTCGCATTCAACACCCTTTCCAACATAGAGGCTCTACCTGACAGAAGAGGTCTTCCCGATAGCGAAAACTCCTTTCTACATATGCACTACCATGTGATAATGTCAACACAGCTTTTACAAGTTTCGACAAAAGCGTTTATTTTTGCTCCCCCCCCCCCCAAAAAAAAACAGCATCCGTCATAGAGAAGATTTGATGCCAGTAATGGTCAACGCGCGATGGAATTTGTTCTACTGCGTTTTTGGCTTGTAGAAATATCTACTCACTTCTAAAATCATCAACACTTACTCCTACTGAGGATTCTTGAGCCTACACAACTATATCTAAAAATATTTAGTTCTTTTCCTTTCCGCGGGATACAGGCACCTAATCGTTCTTAGAAGGCTATTAGATGAGATAGAACATTTCTTGATCAAGTGTTTGGCAGCTGCCTTTAAATGTCTTCATTACTTTGACAAAACCCTTATTTTTCTCCAAGGTGAGTTTCTAAGCATCTAACGCAAGTTCAACCTCCTCACCTATAATAGTGTCCTGCAAATAGTTGTCCAAGTTCAAGCAGACTGGCAGAAATTTAATCAGCAGACATGATAATGTCAGGTTTCAGAAGTCTCGCCAAAACAGTGAGAAGTAAGTTTTTCAGGTCAGCTTGAAGATCATGACAAAGGGGTTCATTCTTCTGAAACACTGCTGTGAATTTCGTAAAAAGCTCAGACAATGGATACATGAATTCGAGTTCTGCAAGCATGTATTTCCTTGTTAGATAGCTTGCTTTAGTGATTCTTGAAATGTTTCTTGGACAGAGCTCACGAGCTGTTTGCCATACCAAATTGAGAAATTGAGAAAGGGGATTGAGAAAGGAGCATACGCACTGTTGATCAAAGCAGTGGCAGTTTTGGCCTCTCTTGCACCCGGGGCAAAATCTAACTTAGCGCCCCCTCCTCCCAAAAGTTTTCAGGCCATATTTTAAAAGGAGTTTCCTTTATTAACAGAATTTTCCGTTTATTCAAATTTGACTTTTCTTACTTAAGCCAAATACAATGAAGCATTGAGAGACCTTTTTTTTTGTGATTTGTTCCGTCAAAATCCATTAAAATTGCCGAATATATAATACTATTCCTGAGAGTCTTATCTTTCTATGACAATTTTTGGAGTATACTATTATTCGTATCTATTTGTCAATGGGAAAAACGCTGAACTAATCTTTGGGCGAAACTTTAAAGGTTAATATTTTTTGCTTTGTCTTACGACCTTTGCAAGCGACATGATAACTAATTTAAAGACTTGCCTGAAATTTAATAGCATAGGGAACATCTTCAGGGGTTGTGATTAAAAATCGAACAGATTTGCTTCCTTCTTCACCACAGCTAATCTTTGTCTTCTTCAGAAACAATTTTTCACACCTCCCAACAACCGCATAAATTGCTACATCTGCTTCGAACGTTAGTTCAACTCCCCCTGGACACTCCAACGTTCTTGGAACCAATGCTGTCGATATACTGCACCTTGGTGCAGCTCTTTTCCTCCGGTTCTTTAAGTATGATAATTGTAGCGACAGTTGTTGTTTCTTCACCAGCATTTTTCGAAGCTTTTCTTGAGCATGTTCAAAAACTAGATCATGGTTTACGTTGGATACAGTGAGATCATCAGGAGTAAAAATTAAAACTGCAAAATTAATTCTAGTCAGACTACAATACAACAACACATGCAAGCATGTTAATAAAACAAAATAAGTAAATCTTCTGTCTTTCTCCGAGAGTTATCTTCAAAGGCCCATTTTCATTTTAGAAGCAATTTTCATTAACAGGGCATTGAATAATTAAAATGTCTCAAACTTCGACGAGACTTTCTTTCATATATCACTAGTATCGAATACTTGTCAGATGATAACCATAAAAATGAAAACAAGATCGTATACTTCTTTGGGAGGACCTGAAACATTTTCTGGATATGAAACATCATCTCTTTGGGAGGATACCGCCAAAATTTTTTGGTCGGTCGAATAAAGACCGCATAAATACTAAACTGTCATCTATGGAAGTCTCAAACTTGGTCGGTAAACATAGCCGTTTTACGAACTCCTGCCGTGATTTTACAGATGGTGCCACAGTTTTCTATTTTGTTAAATAAACAGCATTAAAATAGTGACATGACATATACCGAAAAATTTCAATCTCGGTCGATAGATGCAGAGGTTTTACAGACTCGTACAGTGATTCAACGTATCGTATTCGAAACGGACATTATGCTAATTATTGAAACAAAATTCGGTAAAAGGGACCAGCCACTTGGTAAAATTCATTTCTCTCTCCCCCCCAGCACTTTCAGCTAGTAACGACCGTGACGGTCGTACCTATTATATTTGGAAAGGGTATTGATTGGGAAATCGTATGGCACTACTTTTTGGTTACTATAGAATTTAATTCAGAAAAAAAAAATTATTCTAAGATTACCAATTTTCGCTCAAAGCATTATTTCATGCGCTTGAGACAGAGGGCGAAGAGCGCCAAGCACTCAGCCACACATACTGTAATGCAAGGTCAATAGTGAATCTTGGTCAATAATACCTTGTATGTAATTATTTTAAATCAGTGAAGTGTCACTAACAATGATAATTTTCAACGTATATTAGATGCTACATTTTGTATGGTAACATTTTAAACATATTTAATGTATACATTTAATGATATTTACCTACTTTCTGCCGTTAGAAACTACTTGAATATATATTAATTTTACTGTATCTTAAATTTAATTAATGTATTACTTAATAGTATTAACATACTTAAATTACTTAATAAATTATCTACTTAAATTTACTTAAATGTATCTTAAGTTTACTGTGTATCTTAATTATACAATAATTTACTGAGAGAAGGTTCTATATAGAAAAGAAATAACAAATATTACCTTTAAAACATGTAGACTTTTAAATACTTATTTTCTGATTTTTTACTGGTTAAAAAAGATGACAATAAAAGGGACAAAGGAATTTATATGACGATTTGTGTTGCATATAAGCGGCACTAATTGATTTTGTCACAGGTGTTGGTGCTGACTGATATCACACTTAATTGGTATTTCTCCTGTATTTGTTATTTGATGTCTTCCCCATTTTGATTTGTAATGAAAATGCTTCCTGCCCATAATACACATATGATAATATTTGCCACACTTCCAAATAAGCTAGAGACTATTCAGATATTATTTTCAATCACTGAACCATGTTAGTTCAGAGTGTAATTCAAAAGAATTCGAGCAGATGCTTATAGATAGTTCTCGTGGAACATGCATTTTAAAAATTGCCTATTACATCATAAGAAAGGATAGATAGGTATAATATTAAATAATACCTGTTAAATGACTTAGAAAGCAAGCAATTCATGACAAGTGGACTTAGACAAATGTACGGCTAACCTTAATATATTACGAACAGAAGAAAGCTGTTGACCATTTTTTTTTTAGCTGGAACCAAGCATGGAGTGAACAAGAACCAGCGTCCAGCGGTCGTGCTTGCCCGAAAAATAGATTTAAGGATAACAAGTCTTAGAAAAAAAAATTATTCAGTTCACACTTTCTTTATAAATAAAATATCCAGTTTCTAGGACTTATCCCGTTTTTCAGGTATAGTCTATTTTCAGTGATGGTGTCAGGGTTAATCTTCCTTTAATCTCATTAATTTAAAAAACTTTTTCCACAAAAGAAGTTTTTCAAAGAAAAGTGAAGAGCTCCATTAAGCCGGATAAAAAATAAAGTCAAATAATCACAAATCACTATCAATAAACAAACGAAACTCAAAACGAATAGAAATTATAATAAATAGCCGAGTCAAACACAAAACGAGCAAAAATTAACATGAGTAGGGCTGATAACCCTCATGCCTTCTCAAAGCCAGAACATAATTTGCGCTTTACTGAAAAAAAAAGAATAAAACAAAAAACAAATGATCTTGGATTGTCAGTTTGATTGACATATATCGATATTTATTCTTTTAAGTTAAAGACGTGTTTTGTTTTCAGTAAAATGGCTATCTCAAAATTTCTATCGGATGCATTTGCAGAAAATACGACGTGGGTGCTGATGGCTGCCCTAGGATCACTTTGACCCATACAGAGGGCCATATAAAACATCTGATTTCTAATTAAATGAGCCAATTACGGAGTTTTTACGACCACACTTTCAATAAAACCTTATATGCCCTCAAGGTATAACTTACAATCCATGCCCTGAGGGCTGTGAGGGGGGGGGGGTCATCCTCAAAGACATAATTTCCGGACCTTTCAATTACGTTGAACAAAATGGCTATCTCAAAATTTTTAATTGGATGTGTTTGGGAAATAGTGGGGTCGGGAGAGGGATTTGTTGCCCTCCAATCACTTTCAATTATCGAAAAGGGCGCTATCCCTTTGAATTTCCAATCGAATGAGCCCTTTTCGAAGTTTCTATGACGGCTCCTTCAATATGAAGTGCCCTGGCCTAAAACCCAGCGTTATAGTGTTGTCTATAATACCTTTCTATAAATCTTCTTTGCCAGCTTCCATCATGTCACCAATCCTTATTCTTTTGCTATTGGTTCTTTTACCTGGCCAGCAGTATCGCCTGTAGTAGATCCTCTGATTATTGCCTAATTCTGGATAATGTTTCCAATACACCTCGTCCAAATTCACTTCTCGAAATGGGTCGTCATCCAAGTTGTTTTGAAAAGCGGTTAAAGGGTCGCCATAAAAGTCCTTAGCAAGCAGGTTCTGTTAGTTGGGTAAATCTCTTGGCTTTGAAACAAAAACTTCAATCTCATAGCTTCTTTTAAATCTTATTCGCCAGCTTCTACTGTGTAATCAATCCTTGTTTCCTTTGTTTATCAGTTCTTTTTCTTGGCCCATTGATTTGGTACCAGTCAAAGGTTCTAGACCACTCTGCCAGGAGTAGGTTCAGCAATTGAGCCATTCGAGATAAAATAACTTAAGGTGCTACCTTAACTACCTATGCAGAAAAGTTATGTCAGACAATGCTCAGTGAAACTGCTGTCAACAACAAAGAACAAGCCTGGTAAAATGACAGCTTAAACATGCAGCGCACACCTTTGGCTCTATGCGAACCATGCATCAAACCAACCTCAAGACGCCCATTGATGTTAGGTATTATCACAGGAATTTAAAGGTAAAAAAATTTCTTTCCAGAAACTATTCCTAGGCAAAAGCAGCTTTTAAAAACAATCAAAAGATGGCCACAGAATCTTCAAAATATTATTTCTAGAAGGTGCTCAAATTCGCTGCTCATAACAAGGGATTATGTCTTGAGAGCAACTTCTCATGATCTCAGATTTGATAGTTCCTGTTATCCGCAACCTTCAAGGACGCATAGAACGAGACGTTATAGGGGTGAAAGCAGGCAGAGTGTCAATTCTTCTTCAATTGCCAGATACAAGCAGTCGATGAAGGAAAAATATGGTCCCCAAAAAGGGCCTGCAAGAATTCCATGGGACAGATTTGGAAGAAACCAATGTATACAAAAAAAAAACAAAGAATCATTTCATCCCCATGAATAAAAAGAAGACATACACAAAAATAATCATAACTTCGTTTCAACCCTTGGGACTTGAGCGTGAGGATAGTCAAACACTCAGCGACCCCATGATTGTGCCAAATCAATTTCCCTTTCCCGTATGAAATCATTTGTCTCACTTTTTCGAGAGCTGAAAAAATATATTAGATAAGAAGTTCATTCTGAACATCATCAGGAGCACTACTGTCTAAACTTATAAAAACAATCCCATTCTAATAAATAACCAGATCAACAAAATCAAGTAAGTCAAATATCCGATTGCATATTTTAGAATCAGAGATCACCGTAATGAAGGAAGTCAAACTCAATCTTCTCCAGATTTTCTCGTTCCAAAAAGAGGAAACGCGAGTTGGCACCTTTTT
This sequence comes from Artemia franciscana, assembly GCF_032884065.1. Lineage (NCBI taxonomy): Eukaryota > Metazoa > Arthropoda > Branchiopoda > Anostraca > Artemiidae > Artemia > Artemia franciscana. Next base: position 28,026,241 of record NC_088875.1, read on the forward strand.
TGAACACAATAGCCTTCAGACTGGACAAACTAAGCTACAGTTTTATCTGTAGTACAGGAATCAAATTGGACTGTACAGATATATATTGAAGATGCCTACTAGCATATCGACATATATTAGAATAATTGCAAACACCTTAGGCTCGTCTTCAGAAATATAACCTATCAGTTCAAAGTAATCCCATTTGGACTAGTACTAAGTTCAACCGTTTTGCAGCGTTGCAAAAGTTGTATACCTCTATGTAGAAACTAATGAAGATGACTGAACTCATCAAATGTTGTTGAAAAGTAGTCCATCTCAACAAACGGCATCTCAGAAAATACCAACAACTCATAAAATCATGGATCCAGACCTGACTATACACATGGAACATGTACCCCACAACATGGAACCGCATAGCCATAAATAGCCCAATTACGAAACAGACAAAAGAGGCTTTTCTACCTACAATGAATGACAAAGACTTGTCGATTCAGGACATGCTTCTCAAACCCCCAGCTTTTTCCAAAATTTGTAATCGTAACAGCCCTTTCTATCCAAAATTTCGTTCGTATTATATAAATTAGTCATAAAAAGTGCGCTTACACTCGATGTCTTCAGTGAAGCCAACAAGTTTTGAATCTAGACTAATTAAACTCAAGATATTCACATCCTTTGATAGCTTGTAGAAAAGGGTTCCATCATAGAATGAACGAAGATCAAGCTTCCCATTTGACCAGCTCGTGGCCAAAAAACAATTATCCTTTATGTAGTGCAGACACTGTGCTAGGACCTTGTACTTCTCCTGTAAAATATAATGAAAGGATTAGTGTTTTGTTCATTACCTTTGACCTTTAATTAGCCTAATTGACAAACACATTTTCCAAAAAAGTGGTTGAAAAAGTAAAAAGTGAAACTAATACCGTATCTAAATGAACAGAAATTAAATCACATAGATAAAAACAAGCAGAACTTACTATGAATGAGCAAATAAAGCCTAAAACGAAAAAAAAACTGAATGAGTAATAAAGGACAACTTAAAACGATTTTTACCACGAACAACTAGGCTACCACCCCTATAGACTCTCCAAAGACGAGGGCATCATTTGCGTGACACTTGACCCACTAGTGGGACTCCTGGAACTACCCAAGAAATATTTGATCCTATTGGCCCAGGGAGCGATTCCTAAAAATTAAAGCCATTCGGAGAACCAAGATTGAACCTGCTCGCCCTTTTCCACTATAAAAACCAGATTACCCCCATATTCCCCCGGGAAAGGCTGTAAATTGTAGAATTCATCCATTTTGAATTTACAGAAACTTTAGGAAATATTGAGGAGGATATTGAACCAAATCAAAGAACGTTTTGTGTATCCAAAAAAGACATTATCATTTAGTTGAAACTTTTAGGAAACCTTGAAGTAAGTCAAAAGTTACTTTGTGCATACAGGTTGTTTTACGGTCTGTACAACATATCATGAACAGTTAAGGGTACTAAGTTGAAACTTTCAGAGAATATTGAGGAGGATGTTAAACTCGATCACAAAACATTCTGTGCATCCAGATTGTCAAAATGACATTTTTCCACACCACACCTAGCAAATGCTTATGTAAAACTCACAAACAAGAGTTTAAAAAGTCAGAAATGAAGAGAAATGAGTGATGTCTTTGATAATTATATTCATTTTTTAAAGCTGTTTTCATTTACATGTAATATTTTGAACATACTCCAAGGAGTATTTTTTTAGTAAATTTTCTGTAGGTTACAGTAGAATTAGTTCTACTTAGTTCAAGGATCGTTTTGAAGCTTGATTTTAAACTGAATAAAATTTATACAATAATTATACTGAGTACGGTCAAAGCCAATGCTCAGATTATATTTTTTGCAAATTAAGAATTTAAACTAGAATAATCTGACTGATGCCCACAACTATTCCATTTTAATTCAAAATCTTTAATTCAAAATTCAAAATCCAGATATTTTAATTCTTAAGCCGAAAACCTGAAAAAAACTAGAAACATATTCATTAAACTAACCAATAATAAAACTTTCGCAACCAAAAATGAATAGAAATTTAATAATAAAAAACTCGTCGAAAAAGAAGTTTTTCAAAGTAACGCAAAGACCCACATTAAACTTAGAAAGGGCAGAGATAAAGTCCTATGATAATTCAAACTTAAACGAACTGAAATTACTATAAAAAAACTAAATTTAAGTACTAAAAAACTTATTAAAAACTATAAAAACTTATTTAAGTACTAAAATACAAAATTTAAGCTACAGCGAGGAGGGCATAAACAGTGTAATGAACTTGAACAGCAAATGTACGATCAGCTTTGTCAGTTTAAAGGCTCGATTCTTTAAATATGTTTGTGCCTCGGCTATGCTAGCAAGCAATTAAGCATAAGCCCATTCAAAAGGCTTTATGAAGTGAGTGTAATTGTGATTAGATATTCACAAGTGACAACCCTGGCAAAAACTACGACAAACAAAAGCCAAGATTGAATATTTTCTTTGGTGAGAGACAGTGAGTGTGACAGACATGCATACATAAAAATGCGTTCTAGGTAGTGCCCCAAACATATAATTACTGGTGAACTATTTAAGAAAAAAGAGTGTGTTTTGCTTAAAGAACTTGATTGATTGAAGATACATTTTCAGTCCAAACATGTACCTTGGTCTTCCATAACTGTTCAGTTTCTTTGTATACTCCAATACTATTGTTTTCTAACACAAAAGAAAATTCATTTCCTTTCCCAAAACATAGTGATTGAAAATTTGACGTTTCTTGAATTGTTGCGTTCAAGCTCATACCTCTGAAAATTATAATCAAATAATAAGGTCTATTAACAAGGGCTAGGCAGCCATCCAGGGATTAGTTTCGGGATGAAAAGGAGTCAAGGATGTGCTACATTGTCAAAATAACCGTAGACTGGTCACAGATATATAGAAATTCGTTATAATATATATATATATATATATATATATATATATATATATATATATATATATATATATATATATATATATATATATATATATATATATATATATATATATATATATATATATATATATATATATATATATATATATATATGTTTAATTTATTTATAAACCAATAAATAGTACTTTTAAAAGCTACATTTACTGATTGCTAGATACAGGTGCTTCAGTTTTGATTGTATATTACATTTACTGACCTTTTACGTTTTCTTTAAAAGCATAAGGATGTAGTTCTTTCTATTTTACGTATTTGATATGCATGCACAAAAAATTCAAATGGACGTTTAGTTTTAATTTTTCTTTAGTTCCCCGTTTCCATGTTACTTCGTATTCTTTCAATCAGTCGATCTCCTTTTTGAGGATTGGAAAAACGTACGAATTCCTAAATGAATTTTTGAATTAAATTGTATAAGCATTTTTACAACCTAATCGACAGGAACTGTTTTTCAGATTCAGTTCGATATTGATCGTTTGTGATATTGTTCAATTTATGTCAAAAAGCTTTATATTCTCAAAAAAAAAAAAAAAAAAAAAAAAAAAAAAAAAAAAAACGCCAAGAAGCATCAAAGTCCGAATATTTAGGAACAAAAAAGCACATTTTTAAACATCAGACACAGCCTACTAATCCAGCCTCCTTATCACACCATAAGTAAAAAGTGATTCCTCGTAGGCTATTTAATAGCTGGCCAGAAGAAAGTGGCTAACACTCTTTACATGAAATTTCAACTCTTTTCACAACAGTTTTTATTAGATTTAAAAACTATTTCTGTTAAAACCTAACCTTTTCACAATATGAGGAGATCTTTCACCACTTCTACATCCACTTGACATACTTATTCCAAATAATTTTCTCTTAATGATGAGTTAGAGGGTAGATTTGCCCACCCTCCCTGTTGAAGTGAAGAATTTTTAGTGGAAGGTTTGGAAAATCAGTCTTAAAAAAGCAGTTTTGGAGGCTTTAGCTTCCCTCCTACCATAAACAATCTATTGATCTAATGGCGCGATAAGTGAAACAATCTGCGCTGTAGTAATAACAAATAAATAAAAGTTGGTGCGCTGATATGCAAAACTTGATAAATATTAATGATACTACATAAATAATCTATAATACTGTTCCTTTTATATGGACTGCATTTATGTTTGGGAATAAATGCGCAACTGCACAGCAACATGGCCTCTAAACAAAGAGTTTATACATATATATTTAGCTTTTCGACAGATCAAAGTTGACTGACACTATGATAATCTCTTTTCAAAGTTATCCAAATATTCTTACGCTATTAAGTCCTGACAAGTAGATTTAAAATCAATGAGTTTTACATATTTTAAGTGAGCATATGAAACACATTCTTTGGCTGTATATTATTATCAAAAATTTCTCTTTTTAGTGCTTAGGTTACTATCGGCATGAGTCACTCTTTTCAAACAGTTTATTACCACGAGTTGTTAAAAAAAAAACTTTAAGAAAATATATTTTAAGTTCATGCAGCTTCTCAAGCATAAGAAAACGTTAATAACCCCAAAAAATAGGTGGCACTATTTAAGTTCCTATATAAGAAATGGCTCTTACTGTGCTAGTTTAGAAAGCAAATAAAGGGCTTCCCAACAGGAAAAAACTAACCTGTAAAAATTTAGACTTCCATCTAATAATGCCACTGTAAGAAGAATTTCATATTGGTCAAAATTATTTAGTAAATGAATATAGCAAGCAATGTCTGGTAAAATGTTCCAGTATATTTCACTGCCATTCACATCAAAGCCTCGAACACAGCATTGAGTGGCTACAAAAACAACAGTAGAACCACTACTTCCATATTTTCCAAAGCATGCTGATGATATTTCTTCTTCTTCCTTAAAAATTAAGGTAAGTGAGTTCTCAGTCAGACCAGAACCATGAGACAAATTTTAATGGATTTTCATAATGCTTAAAACTAGATAAAAAAATTACATCTACGACAAAGATAAGACTACAAGATGACATTTCAACAATAAAAGTTATTAAGAAGATGAGAGAGATTAAAGAATACAGTACCACTTTTTGCTTACAACTTTGCTACTGATTTTCTTTTTACAAGAAAAACTATACTTGTTAAAAGTTTAGCTCGAAAAAACAATTCTTTCTTCTTTAATTTACTTCTTAAGGGAGCAATTGTAGCTCCTTGATTTATACCCTAAGTAGACATATTTTTTTCAGAAATACGTAAATGGAGACCAGTAGGAAATGGGATATTAGCATCAGATGTGTAATCAAGAGGTTTAGAAATTTTTAAATACCAGCTTTGATAAAAATTTGTCAAGTACCCTTTGTCAAATATATACTCAGTGTTTTGTTTTAGGATGGTCACACTCTGACCAATATCATATTTTATGGTTAACGTTTAATCATTTAAGACACTTCTCTAAATAGTTTATAAACAATCCTAATTTGAAAAGGGTACATCATGACTTCATGGATGGAGTTAGAAGGTGTGTTTATGGGGGGGAGGGGGAGGAGGTAGTGGAACAAGAGGCCCACTTTAGTCCCTCTAATCATACACATTGTCCTTGTATGACTCTTTAACCAGGTACAACGTATCCACCTTTCGCAAAATATGTATTTACAGTACCAAGAACATCAAAATGAAACTTTTTTTTGCCCCCTGCATCCATGTCTGGTCTATTCATACATGAAAATCAGGATTTTCTATGATTTTTCTTTGGTTGTTGTACAATCATTAAGATTTTTTCGTTGCATAAATTATATCCTTTATTACAGCACTGAATTGTGAAAAGAAACAAGTGGAAAGTTTCCTTGTTTACAAACAAGCCCAACCAAACAGTTGTAACACACAATGCATCTGATTCTGATTGCATTTGATTATTAAGCAAAGCAACAATCAATATTGTGATTCAGCTTCCTGTTGGGCTATTGAACAAATATAAATTAGTAGGAACATGGAAAAATTAACTAATAACAGTGGTACTTTCAAATCTGAAGCAAATAAGGATTAGAGGTTTTACGAGTTCAGGGTGCTAAAATAGGCTTGAAAATTAATGTTAAGAAGACTAAGTCACCAAGGCTAGGAATAAGTGAAGATGAACAGGTGACATTAGGTAACGAAAAGATTGATCAGGTTGGGAGCTTCAGTTACTTTGGTAGTATTATTAGTAAAGATGGTGGGAGCAGTGAAGATGTTAAAAGTAGAATAGCTAAAGCTCAGGGTGTTTTTTCACAGTTAAAAAAAGTTTGGAAGAATAGAAAGATAAGTCTACATACCAAGATTAGAATATTGGAAGCTACAGTGATGACAGTGGTCAAATATGGCTCTGAAGCATGGGCACTCCGAAAAGCAGATGAAAATTTACTAGATGTTTTCCAGAGAAATTGCCTACGGATTGTTCTGGGTACCCGGCTGACTGACCGTATTTCAAACAGTAGGTTGTACGAAAAGTGTGGTTCAATCCCGCTTTCTGGGGCTATAATGAAAGAAAGGTTGAGATGGCTAGGCCACGTTCTACGGATGAAGGATGACAGATTACCGAAGATTGTCCTTTTTGGCCAACCGTCTAGGGCTACACGGAAAGCAGGTCGTCCTTGTCTGGGTTGGGAGGATGTCATAAATACAGATTTAAAGGAAATGGGAACTTCTTGGGAGGGTGTAAAGAGGGAGGCTTTAAATAGATTAGGTTGGAGGAGGAGCGTGCGTGGCTGTGTTGGCCTCAGGCGGCTTGGTGCTGCAGTGAGTTATTAGTAGTAGTAGTATATTAATACAAAGCTTAGATTTATGGCAGTGTTTGTCTTTTGATACAACAATCAGAAAACCTACAATCTCTAGAGCTCCAAGATGATATATATTTTTTACTCATTTTTAACACTCATTCCTTATTTTCATTAAATAAAAAAACTATTTTTTTTAACTGAAATTAAGGAGCGACATTAAAACTTAAAATGAACAGAAATTACTCCGTGTATGAAAAGGGCTGTTCCCTTCTCAACGCCCCGATCTTTACGCTAAAGTTTGACTCTTTCTCTCAATTCTACTCTATTAATCAGTAAAAAATTTTAGCGTAAAGAGCAGGGTGTTGAAAAGGGAACGGCCCCTTTCATACACCGAGTAATTTCTGTTCGTTTCAAATTTTAATGTCGCTCCTTACTTTCAGCTAAAAAAAAACTAGTTTTTTTTTTAATTAATTTCTGAACGTTTTTAAATTAATGCATGTTTGATTTTGGCTCTCCGCACATACATTATTAAAATTAAATTTGCATATTAATTTTTTTTTGGCTAAATGGCTTTCTCTTAGTTTTGATCAGACGATTTTGAGAAAAAAGGGGTGGGGGAGGAGGCCTAGTTGCCCTCCGATTTTTTGGTTACTTTAAAAGGCAAATAGAACATTTGATTTTTAACGAACGTTTTTATTAGTAAAAAATATACGTAACTTAAGAATTAACTTACGTAATGAACTTTTATATTCTTATATTTTTATTATGTATATGAGGGGGTTTGTCCCCTCGTTAATACCTCACTCTTTACACTAAGATTAAATTTTGTCCCAACTCTTTAAGAATGACCCCTGAATCAGAAAGGCCGTAAAAAATAAATAGTTGAAATTACTAAAAATACTTTAGCGCAAAGAGCGAGGTATTTAGGAGGAGATGAACCCCTCATATGCGTAATAATCACTGCAAGTTTAAAGTTTTAATTCTGCTCCTTACTTTCAGTTGAAAAAACTTTTTCATATTTATTTTTTCATTGTTTTTTTTTTATAATAATGCTTGAAAATCCTGCGCCCCTTTCATTGAATTTCTCTTCCCCCATGACCTATTCCTCCAAGGAAAGATCCTCCCACATAGCCCCCTCCCCTCAACCCGCCCCAAAAAAACAACCAAAATAATCCCCCTGAAAAAATTCTGTATACTTCCCGATAACCATTACTGTATGTAAACACTGGTCAAAGTTTGTAACTTGCAGCCCCTCTCCTGGGGACTGTGGGGGAGTGGGTCATCCTAAAGACATAGTTATTATGGTTTTCGATTGTGCTGAACAAAATGGCTATCTCAAAATTTTGATCCTCTTGCAACATTCTAGGACCACTCGGTCGATACGATGACCCCGGAAAAAAAAAAAAAAAAAAAAAAAAAAACAAACAAATGAACACGCCCATGATCAGTCTTCTGGCAAAAAATACGAAGTTCCACATTTTTGTAGATAGGAGCTTGAAACTTTTATAACAGGGTTCTCTGATACGCTGAATGCGATGGTGTGATTTTCGTTAAGATTCTATGACTTTTAGGGGGTGTTTCCCCCTATTTTCCAAAATAAGGCAAATTTTCTCAGGCTCGTAACTTTTGACGACATAGACTAAATTTGATGAAACTTATATATTTATAATCAGCATAAAATCCGACTCTTTTGATGTATCTTTTAGTATCAAAATTCCGTTTTTTAGAGTTTCGTTTACTATTGAGCCGGGTCGCTCCTTACTACAGTTCGTTACCATGAACTGTTTGAAAGTTGGTGCTCACTAAGCATAAAACTACATAACTGCAAATTTCTTTCCCATTAAAAATGGAGTTCCTGGATTTTCTTAACTTTTTAAGATGTATATGGCTGCGTAAGTTGCCATTTAGCCAACATAAAGAATCAGATTCCGTTTTCAGTGTCCTTGGTACTTCAGCACTTTTGATTTGGGGTATATGGTAATGTTAGCCTAAGATTTATAATCAGCAAGCTCGAAAACCCGAAACTACAAGTTATAATGAAAACAAAATACTGCTCAGGAAATATTTACTTAATGTGTGATGATCAAGGGTAGTCACACTTTGATCTAACCTTTAGTTATTTTGGAACATTCACTAAGTGATTCCTTAATAATTGCAAGACATACAAAGTAGTGGTATATTGGGTATAAAATTTGGCAATAGGGGAGGTTCGAGGGGACATGGGCCAGAGGTCCACAAGTTTGAAATCTAATACCACTGATTGAAGACCCTTGTATGACTCAGGTGAAAATGTCACCTTTCAAAATTGAATGGTTGCAAATCGATATTTCCATTCAATTTAAGGTCATTGCCCCTTGGGATACATGGTTCATGTCGTATTTTAGTACAATTCTTTTACCTTTAAACTGCTCTGATTAAAATTAATATCCTCAAATAGGCTGGTGCGAATTAATAATTCCCTCCCAAACTTCCTACTACCATTCATTCTGTATGGTAAAATCTAGGGAAAAAATAAATGGGAATTGCTATTTACTAAGCCATTCTTATTGTGTTGAATGGGCTCTCATAAAATAAAAATTCACCACTGTGATAATTGTGCGGGGTTCCTATATCTAGGCTGGAAGAAAAACCAGCTTCAAAGGCATATACCCCCCTCAATTGAGTCCAAGCAGCGAAATAAACAAACAAACCTCTTTTTTGAATAGAACATCCAAGCTTTGATTGCAAAGAAGAACTTCATGCTGACTTCTAAATAATAGGAGATCAGAATCTCTGGAAGCATGGATAGAGGCACAATTTTTCACTAAAGACAAAGCTGGGCCATGTTTCCGTATGGTATTTGTTTTGGAGAAACTTCTTTCATAGACTTCCAACACCTGAGAAACAGAGTCAAAGTAACCAATGTGACACAGAAAAAGAATTTCCTACCAGTAACATCAGTAAATTTCAAGACATATACATAAGCAATTTTATTCTAAAATATGCATTCTATCCCTATGATGTTCTGTAAAACCAAAGTCAGAATTTGAAAATTTACCTTTTTATATGAACATACACTGTAGCCTACAATTGATAATATTTGTGCAATCAAAGTATCAATGCTTTCCGTGTCTGTAAATCCTCAAATTTGATACTGCTGAGTACCAATATATACATTATTGCATTAAGGATCTGACAACACTTTACTTAGTCCTGAATAGTTACTAAATTATTAGTCAAGCAACATTAAATTCAGAAGAGGTTAAATAGTTAAGTCTTGGGGACAAAAACTGTGCCGTAACAGAGCTATCAAGTGCTATAGCACTGAGCATTAGTCTTTTCAATCACTTTTTGTACACCAAACTCTATAATATTATTTATAAAGTAATTGAGCAATATAAGTAAGCCACTCAGGACTTTTCAAAAATCGAAATTCCGGCAAATTTTTTTAACTTTTGTTCTCTATAATATTACAATAATATTAATAATTTATTATTAGTATTATTATTAATTAATTAGTTAATTCAAAATAATTAATAATAATTAAATAATTAAAATTATTAATTAATATTAAATAATATTAATATTAAAAATTAATATATTATTATTAATAATTATCAATTATTGATAATGTTAATAATTATAATAATATTATTAATATTAATCATAATATAATATAATATAACTCTATAATATTATTTATAAAGTAATTGAGTAATATAAGTAAGCCATTCAGGACTTTTCAAAACCGAAATTCCGGCCAATTTTTATAACTTTTGTTCTCTATAATATTATAATAATATTAATAACTTATTATTATTAATATTAATATTAATTAATTAATAAAAAACAATTAATAATAATTAAAATAATTAATAGTTAACTAATAATGTTAATATTAATATTAAAAATTAATATATTATTATTAATAATTATAATAACATTATTAATATTATTAATAATATAATATAATATAACTCTATAATATTATTATAAAGTAATTGAGCAATATAAGTAAGCCACTCAGGACTTTTCGAAAATCGGAATTCCGGCCAATTTTTATAACTTTTGTTCTCTATAATATTATAATAATATTAATAATTTATTATTATTATTAATATTAATAATTAATTAATTAATAAAAAATAATTAATAATAGTTAAAATAATTAATAATATTAACATTTATATTAAAAACTATTATATTATTATTATTAATAATTATTAATCATTAATAATAGTAATAATTATAATAATATTATTAATATTAATAATAATATAATAAACTCTATAATATTATTTATAAAATAATTGAGCAATATAAGTAAGCCATTCAGGACTTTTCAAAAATCGAAATTCCAGCCAATTTTTATAACTTTTGTTACTATGTCTCAACTAATGCCTTTAACAAAGCAAATTAAAAATACTTATGCCCATAAAGCAATTGTTTACCCTTTGTAAACATTTTCCTTCGGGTTTTTAACTATAGAGAAATTTAAACAGTAGGGTTATCCTAAAAAAATATCTGTGTACTGCAGTCACGACGCATGTATAAGCTACTCTCATTTTTGCTGTTCAAATGATCCTCTTTAGCTTGATCGACTTTGATCAATGTTGAAAACTTTTCAAATATTTATGATTGACAAAGCAGAGAGAAAGATGGCAGGCTCTCGAAGTAGTTTGCTATTGTCCCACCTCACACGTATGACTTAATTGAGAGGCCTATCCAGGATTTCTAAAAGGGGGGATTGGATTAAATTTTAGCAAATACGGAAATTCCTAGTGATGTCTTATAATCAACACTGCAACAGGGAAATAGCCGGAATTCCATAAATAGTGGGAGAGGGATCCATAAAGTGGCGAGAATATTTAAAATTTGCCACAAAACGTTTTACCAAAAAGAGGCAACCTACAGAAATTCTTCTTGGGAACCGGGGCTAATTAATCAAATTTGGCTTGAGTGTAAAGACCCGAACTGGGAAGTTGGTTGCAAGGACTTCCCCTTGAACAATTTATACGATATTTTTTGGGCTCACGTGCATATTACAAAGTAAAATTTAAGAATCGTGAAATCAACAGAAATCCAAACCAAGGAAAAAAAACTAGCAAGTAGTTATTTTTAGTGGTTTAAATATTTGATTTCTCCTTTTTTCAACAAAGAGGCAAAATTTTCAAAAACTTGTATTTGATTATCTCCTTAACGAGCTCCTCGGTGCTACAGACAATAAAAATCTAACCAATATCAATAAACGCATGCGAAAAAAGGAAGTGACTAAATTTGATTTAGCTGCAAGTCTGCATTCATGCCAACCATATAATATCCCTTTGAAAAAAAAAAAAACGATAAAACAATGGAACTGAAATATCAATGCGAAACACCAAATTTCCTGATCAAATGTCATCACGCAATGGGACTGATCAAACAAAACTTATTTTTACCTTGATTATCCTTATAAATTCATTCTTTGTTTTTCTTTCCATTCTCAAACCAAGGTTATCATCACCTTTTGCATTGTTACATCCATACCAATTATTTTCCTTTTCTTTTTTATCTCTTCAGCAAATTGCATTCTTCCTTATCCCCAAGACGCTCAATTCATCTTGTTTCTTTTCCTGTTCACCAGGTAGTGAATACTGATGGAACACACATGTCTACTCATAAAAACTCTAACATTGCTTATGTTTCTCCTGGTTTATATGTTGTCCAGAGAGCTGCATCTTAGTCTTGCTTTGTCTAATGGTTGAAATAGGAAATAATTTTACTCTTCATATCTTTCTACAGTGAGGTTGTTAGTGTAAACATTTACCTTTAGACGAACCTCTTTGATATATTCAAGAAAATACCCAAAAATTTCCATGTTCATTAATAGTCAGTGCCCTTTAGAGGAAGAAAGAGCCAAGGTGGATCCTTTAAAAAACATTCCTAACAAATAATTTAGGCAATGGACATATTTCTAAGAGTATCATTTACCTAATCGAACTACTTCCTAAGATATCAAAAACCCATCATCAAGAATTTTATGCAATTAAATTTAAAACATCAGCTCATATATCAATTCCAGAAAACCACTCGAATTTTTGTTTACTAAGTTTTGCTTCTTTCTTTAGTATTCTAAAGATAAGAAGCTGAGTTAGGTGAGTCAATCTACTAAAGATTAAATAAAAAACAAGTTTTTTTCCAACTGAAAACAAGGACCAGCTTTTTCGTTTAATTCTATTTTGTTTTAAACATTAAATTTGGGACTATTCCAAATAATAATGAAAATGTCACCCATTCAACCTCACTCTTTTCACGCTTAAGTTAAGCTTCTGCATAGTAATATATTGTGAATAAGATCTTAGATGTATTTACTTCACAAACTAATGAAGAATTTCTAAAGTTTAATAAAAGTTGTAGCTTCCTTCAAAGTACCACCCTTTGTGCTATTCAAGTGTTGGTCAAAATGCCGTCGTTAATTTACTATTAAATAAAAACCCACAAATAGTTTTTCCAACTGAAAGCAAGGAACAAGATTAAAACTAAAAACGAATAGAAATTATTCTGTGTATGAGATGGTTACCCCTTCCTCAGCCCTCGCTCTTTACAAAGAAGGTTTAGTTTTTAATAAATACTTCTCATTCAAACTCAACAGCCTTTGGGTTTCAGCAGTCCTTCTTAAAAAATCAACCAGCCCCCCATGCCCATCATTTCCCCAAACACATCCAATGAAAATTTGAGATAGCCATTTTGTTCAGCATAGTTGAAATGTCCAGTACAGTAATTATGTTTTTGGGGATGTCATAAAAATACAGAAAAAAAAATAACAAATTCAGTTTCCATCACTAATCCACACTCAACTCCCCCTCCATGCCCTTGCAAACCCACATCACCCCTGCTTCACACCTTGTAAAAATTGTTTGAAAGGCAATAAAAGAGTAAAACATTTAATCAACTGCAAACCATGTTTGTTACATTCTCGAAAGCTTCCAGGAAAGTGTAAGCTAGACTTAAGTATAAAGAGCCAAAGGTTGAGAGATTGGCAGTCCTCCAGACAATTACAGTTATTGGTGCTGATTTTAGGTTTTATGATTGCTTCTTGTTTGCTCAGAACTACCTGAGTGATAGATCACATGAAAATAAGAGGAATGTAAAGAAAGTAAAGGTAGTATTAAAATACGAACTAAGGAGTTGTGAAGTGGAGACCATGGATAAAATTGCTGAGAATCTGGAACATGCAGGTAGACGTCATAACAGTAAAATATTGCACTGGCATATCAATAAATTGAGAGAGAGTGTAGTCAATCTGGACTTGTCCCAGTTAAAGATCGGAATGGGGGCACATTTAATGACCAGGAAAAAGTTAAAGATGGATGGGCGGAATATTTTGAGAATTTTTTCAATAGCCGACTGGTTGGCTTTATTTAGGATGTTTATAAGTAAAGTGGTTTGATATAAGCCAAATAGTCTAAATATAATCTGGCAATGATGGACAGAAAGCAAGATATTCCAAACCCCATTTCCATAACCTTCTTCTTACCCCCTTTTCTTTAAATAAAATCAAATCAACAATCTTGTCCCTATCCCCTCTTTCATTAAAAAAAAGAATTGTTAGCACTTGTTGGCAGACAATCCTAGTTTGCTAATGACCTTTCCTGTGTATACACAGATTCAATTCAGTAACCAACTATTTTGCTGTTTTATATTCTTGTGTATACTTAAACTTTTTTTCAGTAGGTGACTGGTTGGGTACTTTTAGGACATTTATATATAAAGTGGTTTGATATTAGCCAAGTAGTCTAAATACTATGTAGAGATGATGAATCAGATAGCAATATATTTGCATCCCCACCTCCAATCCCTCCTGGCCAGTGATAGTGAAATGATGGGGAAGAGAAAACCTAAATTAATTGACACTTAAAATCCCTTTGATAACTGAATAGTTTGATATTTTAAATCCATGGGATATTAATATCCCATGGGTTGGGATATCATACATGGGATATTAATAACCAATTAGTTAGCTAATTCTATAAAGTATATACAGCTCTCTTAGTTGGCTAATTCAGGCTGAAGTGTATATATACATGAGATCTAATAGCCAACTGGATGGCTAATCTCATCATGTGTGTATAGCTGAGACTTTAATAGCAAACCGTTTTAGCTAATTCTACTGTATATTAGAAACTTTAATGATAGCTGACTAGTTGGCTATTTTAAACTACAGTTTATATTTACATGGGATATTCTAGTTAGCTAATTCTATAAGTTAGCCTATATACAGTTCTCTTATTAGTTGACTAGCTGGCTAATTCAGGCCAAAGTGTAAATATAGGTAAGTCCTAATAGCCAACTGGTTGGCTAATCTGAACATGTGTATATAGCTGGGACTTTAGAAGCATGGGCGTCAGCAAGGGGGGGCATGACTCCGCCCCTCGAAAATTTGGGACTATAAAGTAATTATAAGGAAACCAAAGGAAAGAGAGCAGAATAGGGAAAAACCATGAAAAAATGTGTGTTGCCCTATAGTTGGCTGTCTGCCAATAGATTGTGACCCTTAATAAGGAAAATATAACCTCCATTTTGTTACTGAGTGACCCCTTTCCAGTTTTCCACAAAACTTTTTCTATGTGATTTGGTTGGAGCAACAATAACAAAATAAAGCTCTCCATAGTAATGAATGATAAGTATATAATGATCCTTGTCAAAAAATATGCTGTCAACTTTTGCTTGCATTGCAAGAGTACCCATGAGCTGATATATGAACCCACTATTATTAACAACATTTCCCCTGAACAGAATGCTGGGATAGAATGCAGTTTTATTAACATTTTTTTTCCAGGAGTGAATGTATTCATCTAGTTGTCACTCTGGAAAAGATTTAACTTTGTAGAGTTATGAAGTATACAAGTGTCAAATATATTAGTTTTTGTATTCAAAATGGAATTAAAAAAATTTATTTGATTTTCTTGTCTTAGTTTTAGTATTTTATTTTAAACAAACTACTTTGATAATGTGTTACTTTTTACAAACTTTTACATGAGTCTTTTTACATGAGTCTAAAGGCATTATATATTTTGGTGTTTGAGAACCAAGACCAAAAGTGTTGATATTGTTAAAAATCTCTTCAATGCTTCAGCATTTGCTCAAAAGAACTGAATGCTGGGAGCTTATATCTTAGTTTTTGTGAGTAGGCTGTTGTTTTGTGATTACTTACGTTTTTTTGTTTTTTGTTTAATACTTTTACTTTAATTGACATACTTTTTCCATTGCCTTTAGAACAAGAGCCAAGAGCTCATATGGTACTTGTGACAAGGTCATAATCTAAAATTAGACTCGGTACTAAAGTTATTGATGTCATCGTCCTAGCACACCAAGAAGAACCCAACTCGCCAAAGCACTATAAATCCCCCAACTCTCCCAAAGAAACCAGATCTGGTCTGCTTGTGTCAATCATGTATTTAGAACTTGTGCTTATTCTCAAGCTTACCAAAGCGCTACAAATCCTCCTTACTCCCCAAAAGAGATTGGATCTAGTCCAGTTATGTCAATTCTGCATCTAGAACTTATGCTTATTCTTCACAATCTCTCCACTCTAAGCATTATCCAAGACTTCTAGTTTCTAAGATTTCCATTTCCCCTTCTACCCCCCCCATTGTCCTCGAATCCGATCCCAATTGAAAATGGAGCATCTGAGACATGAGATCTTTCTATATTTCAAGTTTCATTAAGATCTGATCACCTATTCATAAGATAAAAATACCTCAATTTTCACGATTTCCCCTCCCTCCAGCCCCTCTCCCCCCAGATGGTCAAATCAGGAAAATTACTGTTATCAAGTCAATTTGTGCAGGTCCCTGACAGGCCTACCAATTTTCATCGTCTTAGCATGTCCAGAAGCACCAAACTCACCAAAGCACTGGAAATCCCCTTCCCCCCAACTCCCCCAAAGAGAGCGGATCTGGTCTGGTTATGTCAATCACATATCTAGGACCTGTGCTAATTCTTCCCACCAACTTTCATCACAACCTCTCTACTCTAAGCATTTTCCAAGACATTTGGTTTCCCCCTCCAACTCCCCCCAATGTTGACGGATATGGTTGGGATTTGAAACAGTAGCACCAAGACACGAACTCCTTCTAAATATCAAATTTCATTAAGATCCAACTACCTTTTCATAAGTTAAAAATACCTCATTTTTTTAAAAATTTTCCGAAAATTACCCCCCCCCCCAACTCCCCCAGAGAGCAGATCCGGTTCTGTTATGTCGATTACGCATCTAGGACTTGTGCTTATTCTTACCACCAGGTTTCATCCTGAGCTCTCAACTCTAAGCATTTTCTAAGATTTCCAGTTTCCCCCTCAAACTCCCCCCAATTTCATTGGATCTGATCAGGATTTAAAATGAGAGCTCTGAGAAACAAGGTTATCAAATTCCATTAAGATCTGATCACCTGTTCATAACTTAAAAATACCTCATTTTTCTAATTTTTCTGGTTTACCCCCCCCCCCCCCCCTCAAAGAGAGCAGATCCAGTACGTTTATATCAATCATGTATCTAAGACTTGTGCT
The DNA here is from genome assembly GCF_032884065.1 of Artemia franciscana. Taxonomy (NCBI): domain Eukaryota; kingdom Metazoa; phylum Arthropoda; class Branchiopoda; order Anostraca; family Artemiidae; genus Artemia; species Artemia franciscana. The sequence goes on from NC_088875.1 coordinate 28,043,454, forward strand.
TATTTTTTCCACCAAGTTTCATCTCAATCTCTCCACTCTAAGTATTTTATAAGATTTCTGGTTTCCCCCTCCAACTCCCCATTGTCACCAGATCCAGTCAGGATTTAAAACAATAGCTCTGAGACATAAGGTCCTTCTAAATATCAAATTTCATTAATATCCAATCACCCATTTGTTAGTCAAAAATAACTTAATTATTCTAAATTAACCATCCCACCACTCCTCCCTCCAGATGGTCAAATGGGGAAAGTGACTATTTCTAATTTAATATGGTCCCATCCCAGATATGCCAGGCAACTTTCATCATCCTAGCTTATCTAGAAGTGCCCAAACTAGCAAACACAGGAACTACAGACCAACAGACAGAAATTACAATTGCTATATGGCACTTGGCTGATTGGCAAGTACCATAAAAATGTATGTGTCTAAGCTTCACTAAATAAAAAAAGCAAATTTTTTCAACTAAAAGTAAGGGGCAACATTATAACTTAAACAAACAGAATTTATTACATATATCATTTCTGTTAGAATGAATCCTTATCTGACATTCTATGCCCACCGGGTCAATTAAATCACTCCTGGGGAAAAACATCAAATAAACACACTCCATGATCTTTCTTCTGAAAAAAATAAAACATTCCACATTTTTGCAGATATGAGCTTGAAATCTCTACAGTAGGGTTCTTTGATGTACTGAATCTGATAGTATGATTTCCATTAAAATTCTATAGCTTCTAAGGGGTCTTTCTTCCTTTTTTCAAAAATCATGACAACTTTTCTCAGGCTTATAGCTTTTGATGGATGATACAATTCTTTTGATATATCTATTAGTATCAAAATTCTGTTTTTTTAAGTTTTGCATACTATTGAGCAGGGTCTCTCTATACTTACAGTTCATTACCACAAACTGCTTGATTACAAATCAATATATTGAAATATTGATCATTTTTTCTATGTTACAAAAAGTATTGTATTCATAAAATTTTACAGTTTCATGAAACACAATTAAAAAATAGAAAATGTTTTTTTCAATTAAAGTACAGAGCAAGTTTACAACTTGAAAGAAATTGAAATTATTCTGTATATTATTAACAATAATCTGTGTAAATAGGTTTCCAATTTGTTCCCTACTTTCAGATTAAAAGCTCCTTTTTTTAATTTAGTTTCTGATTGTTTTCCAAATCATACCCAGGCCTAACCAAAATATAATTTGAGGTACTGGTCCCTCAAATCCCTGGTTAATTGCTTTTAAAATGTGTAAATCAATAATTGTATATTGATTAGTACCATCCTATGTTTAAATTTACATTTTCAATTTTGGATAAAATTTGAGTATACTTAAAAAACTGACAATTAATAGCAATTTTGGTAAGAAGTCCTTGTAAATATTACTACTAAAGAACTTTGGATGGATGTAAGGAGTATTATTGTTTACATGGATAGATTTTCTTAGTGATAAATACATTACATACAATTGTTTAAATACACTGTACTTAATATAAATAAAAAAATATTACCATTTAAAATTGCTGAAAACTAAGTCCCTAGCAGTATTTGCAACCCCAAAGAAATTGAGGTGCAAAAGCACAGGATGAATGGCCCACATCCCCCCATTGTACTTCATGGCTGATGTGCCTTGAGACAGAGATCAGCACCACTAGTTTGAGCCTTAAGGGTCTAGTGCTAAATCCTTTACCTTTTTTTTTTACTTTACCCCAAAGAAATTTCCCGACGGGGTTGATGATGGCTAGCCTTGCCTTTTCCACCTTTGTGCAGGCAGATATGGGAATGTAACATTTTAGCTGCATAGAGGAAGATTTCAATTAATTTAACTCCCCTCACCTGTTTCAGCATCTATTTGAAGCCTCGTTAAAATTGAAGTTTGTATGTTAAAATGTACTTTTTGAGGAATCTACCCTGTCACTCACCAAAACAATGACTCAATCCCCCCCCTATTATAGCTGATATGCAATTACAGATCACCAAAATTGCTTAATTTCATTACAAAAAAACAAATTAGCTTGGCTGAATATACTGCCATCATATGGCATTACTTCTTTTGCAACTGGGAAGCCCAAAATATAGTTATTGATACTTTTAAATCAATTATCTTATCAGACTTTTAAACTGATTGCAAATTTGTCCTCTTTGGGGTAAAGTTGTAGTTTGGATAAAATGGCAGAAAAGAAGACTTTCCCCTGGCTTAATCTGTAGGGTCACTTAAAAAAAAGCTTTAAAATTATGTTTAAATTAGATCCCTCCCAATTATCTTGGACCTTCAATTTGATACAATCACCCCTGGGAAAAAACAAAACAATTAATCATGCATTGAAAAAGTTTAAGCAAAATTCCATATTTTAAAGATTGGAGCTTGAAACATTTACAGTAAGGTTCTCCAATATGATGTATCTAATAAAGGGATTTTCAATAAGATTGCTTGCTTTTTTGGGAGTGTTTGGGAGATTTGGGAAAATTTTGTTGGATTTTCAGTTTTGGGTAGGTAACAAAAAAAAAGAAGCCAATACTTCCAGTGTAGCAATTAAATAAAAAAAACAAGTTTTTTTTAACTGAAAGTAAGGAGCGACATTAAAACTTAAAACGCACAGAAATTACTTCGTATATGAAAGAGGCTGCTTCCTCATCAGCGCCCCGTTCTTTATGCTAAAGTTTGACTCTTTCTCTCAATTCTTCTTTTTAAAACAGTAAAAAACTTTAGCGTAAAGAGCGGGGCGTTGATGAGGAAGCAGCCTCTTTCATATACGAAGTAATTTCTGTGCGTTTTAAGTTTGAATGTCGCTCCTTACTTTCAGTTAAAAAAACTTGTTTTTTTTTTATTTAATTTCTGAACGTTTTTGAATCAATGCATGTTTTGATTTTGGCTCTCCGCAGAGGAATAATCAAAACAAAATTTGCATATTTTTTTTTTTTGGCTAAATGGCTTTCTCATAATTTAGATCGAACGATTTTGAGAAAAAAGAGCAGGGGACGAAGCCTAGTTGCCCTCCGATTTTTGGTTAATTAAAAAGGCAACTAGAACTTTTAATTTTTTACGAATCTTTTTATTGGTAAAAGATTTACATAACTTATAAATTAGCTTACGTAAAGAACTTTTGTATTCTCATGTTTTTATTACATATATGAGGGGATTCGCCCCATCGTCAGTACCTCGCTCTTTACACTAAAGCTTAAATTTTATCCCAATTCATTCAGATTGACCCCTGAATCACAAAAGCTGTAGAATAAATAGTTGAAATTACTAAAAATACTTTAGCATAAAGAGCTAGGTATTAGAAGGAGGTGAGCCCCTCATATGGGTAATAATTTCTGTTTGTTTTAAGTTTTATTGCTGTTCCTTACTTCCAGCTGAAAAAGCTTTTTCACATTTATTTTTTAATTGTTTTTCTTTTTTAATAATGCTAGTAAATCCTGCTCTCCCTTCATAGAAATTTTCTTCTCCCATGACAAATTCTCGATGGAAAGTTCCCCCAGCATATCCCCCTCTTCTCAACCCCTTCCCCCAACCAAAAAAATCCTCCTGAAAACGCCTGTATACTTCCCAATAACCATTACTATATGTAAGCACAGGTCAAAGTTTGTAACTTGTTGCCCCTCCCATGGGGACTGTGGGGGAGTAAGTCGTCCCCAAAGACATAGTTATAAGGTTTTTCGACTACGCTGAATAAAATGGCTATCTCAGAATTTTGATCCGTTGACTTTGGGAAAATAATTAGCGTGGGAGGGGGCCTAGGCGCCCTCCAATTTTTTTGGTCACTTAAAAAGGGCACTAGAACTTTTCATTCCCGTTAGAATGAGCCCTCTTGCAACATTCTAGGACAACTGGGTCGATACGATCACCCCTGGGAAAAAAAAAAACAAAAAAACAAATAAACATGCATCCGTGATCTGCCTTCTGGCAAAAAATGCAAAATTCCACATTTTTGTAGATAGGAGCTCGACACTTCTACAGTAGGGTTCTCTGATACGCTGAATCTGATGGTGTGATTTTCGTTAAGATTCTATGACTTTTAGGGGGTGTTTCCCCCTATTTTCTAAAATAACGCAAATTTTCTCAGACTCGTAACTTTTGATGGGTAAGACTAAACTTGATGAAATTTATATATTTAAAACCAGCATTAAAATGCGATTCTTTTGATATAGCTATTGGTATCAAAATTCCATTTTTTAGAGTTTAGGTTACTATTGAGCCAGGTTGCTCCTTACAACAGTTTGTTACCATGAACTGTTTAATTGTCAGGAGAATTCCATTTTAGCTTTTGGTGAACATTGAACCGAGTCAATTTTTGCTTCTAGTTTTATTTTTATCACAAACTATTTGATAAGATTCTCTGGTGACAAAAATTTTGTGAACCTTTTATTTAATTTTGATTTATTTTTAATTATTTAGCTTTATTTAATTGAATAGGACAATAAAGAGAAAGGGTGTCAATTTGAAAGCTGGATAGTTAAGTTTAAATTTTGTTTTTCTTTTCCTATTCTATTTTTTTTAATGTCTGAATATATAAGAGATTTCAGTTCCAGAATGAGAACTGTCCTGTTATGAGAGGCATGTATTTTACATAGCTAGTATAAAATCAAAACATAGTATCTATTCAGGCAGGATGATTATGAGTACTGCTACTCCTTCTGTAAACATATTTTAAGGTGTAGAAAATTGCATAAAAACAAGTTTAATTGTGTTATAATCTTGGAAAGCAACACGATTTTCTGTAATTTTGGTTTGGGTTTGATTTTCTTTTAAGATTATATGCATAATAATCAAATGTATTATTGTTTAAATAAATTGATCCTTATGCCAGGAATCCTTGTTGTTTAAAATATACTGTTTTTTAGGTCATTTTGCAAGTAATTTAGTGGTTCATTTTATTTGAGTTTTTTCTTTCTGAAAAGCATTTAAAAAATAAAAATCCTGAAATATATACCATCACTTAGCCACCACTGCTATTTTGGCATCTGACCTGACCTGGAAAATTTTTCTGCTGATGTCATTGCTTAGCAAAAAACTAGTTAGCTAATTCTACTGTGTATTAGAAACTTTATTGATAGCTGACTAGTTGCTAACTAAACCTTATATAAACCTAAGATCTTATTAGCCAACTGGTAAGCTAATCCTACAAGTGTATTAGAAACTCTGTTGAAAGCTGACAAGTTGGCTATTTGAACTGAAGTTTATAATAGCTACCAGGATATTGATGGCCAACTAGTTAGCTAATTTTATACCATATATAATTCTAATATTAGCTTATTAGTTGGCTAATCAAGGCTAAAATGTATATAAAGGTGAGATCTAATAGCCAATGCCTTGGCTAATTTTAGATTCCACATATATAGGCTACATTGTCATTTATATTAGCCACCTTGTTGGCTGGACATTTTTTTCATATAGATTTTTTGGCTAAGGTTTTTTTTTCTCAATATATAAACCATACTATTTTCTATTAGACATCTGACAGTATCTCCTCTTTTAGGGGTTTCAGGCTATTTTTTGGCTACTATGAGCTGAAGTTTGTCCTTTACTAGGCTGCAGCTATCACTGCAGTAAATTTATCACAGTTCATATAGTTGACTTACCAATAAAGTGAGTATAGGCCTACCACTTGATGCCTTTTTTATGCTCTTTATGAATAGAATAATCATATCTATTGCAAATTCAAATGTAAGAACTTTTGAGCTCTTAAATATGAGAAATTTTCAATTAAAGTATGAGTTATTGGTCATTTACAACAACTGTTGAAAGCACTCCACACTGTTTTCTTGGTCATTTTTGACAAAATAATAGCCAACTACATTTTCTCAGTGCCAAAATTATTTGGTAAAACTGGTGCAAACAGTATTACTGACTTAAAGTAAATATACCACTTGATGCCTTTTTTTATGCTCTTTACAAATATAATTATTGCTTCTACTGCAAATTCAGATTTAAGTACTTTTTGACCTCTTAAAGCACTTTTTGACCTTTTAAAATTGACCTATATATGGGGTCATTACAAACCTGTAATAGTTTAGAAACAAATTTGGGCTATATATTTGCACATCAGGGGGGTGGGGGGGTAAAGCATAGCATATATTAAATATGTAAACAAACCATTGCTGATTTTTTTTTTTTTTTTTTTTTTTTTTTTTTTTTTTTTTTTTTGCACATCAAACTTGATGAGAAGAGAGATCACCAGTGCAACAGCACAAAAATAAAAACAGCAATGGTTAGTTTATGTATTTAATATATGCTATGCTTTACCCCCACCCCCTGATGTGCAAATATATAGCCCAAATTTGTTTGTAAACTATTACAGATTTGTAATGACCCCATATATAGGCCATTTTTAAGAGGTCAAGAGGTCAAAAAGTGCTTAAATCTGAATTTGCGCCAGTTTGCACCAGTGTTACCAATTATTTAAAGTTATGTTAGTTCAAAAAAAGCTTAAATTTGAATTTGTGATAGCCTATAAGAGTTTATTATATTCATAAAGAGCATAAAAAAGACACCAAGTGGTATGTTCACTTTACTGGTCAGTCAATTATATGAACTGCTATATATTTACCACAATTTCAACCACGTTACACCTCATTGCTATTGTTTTACCATCACTTGAAGCCAATAAAAACTATGGTAAAATTCTAGTTAATTGACTTCTTGCTATCTCAGAAAGGGTTTAGGTTAGGAAAATGAAACTTTCAGGGATGGGTCTACAGGCTAAAATATGTCCTGGGAAGGTATTTTAAAGTACCCACCTCCACTCCTTCTCCTTCTAGAGGGCCCTGAAATTTGTCTTTATTATTTAATCAATGCTTCTTGACTACTAAGGTCCCTGTGTTGGCCCTGCAGCGTGATTTGATCTCTGGGTCCCGTATTACCAACGACAGGTCTATACCTATTGAAATTTTGACAAAACAACATTTTACCTTAATTTTCAGCTACTAATTGCTTTTTCTCTGTCTTTAGTTCTGAAAAATGCAATTCCTGTTATTTGAGTAGAATCTTGATCTATATCAATGTTTCTTTTTTAAATTTAGGAAATGTATTTGGATATCTTTAAAACCTTACAAAATGGAATTGAGCAAAGTTATGAAGCTGAAAACAATTTTGTTGTACTTCAATTAAGCAGAAGATCTATTTTGCAAGGTTTCACTTTTATAACGCAAATATTTTTAAAGATCATCAAAGGTCAGGGCCCCCTAGAGGGAGAAGGAGTCAAGGTAGGCCTTAGTTGCTTCAAAATACCTTCCTAGGACATACTTTAGCCTGTAGATCCATCTCTGAAAGTTTCATTTTCCTAACCTAAACCCTTTCTGAGATAGCAAGAAGTCAATTAACTAGAATTTTACCAAAACTATTCTCATTCACAGGGATAGGTAGCACTTGTAAAAAGGTTGAATGCCAGCAATTTGCACATAACCTTACTTACCTCTTCTAAAAGGTAAATTAAAATATACATCCTTCTATTCACAATTTTAGATCTTAAAATAATCAACCAATCACAAGTAGGCCTAGGCCAAGCCTACTATTTAGGCTAGACTGTGGCATTAGTATACTTTAGGTACAGGTTCTTGAAAATCCCCCACTTTTTACTAAACTACAAATTATGATCTAGTTGAGACTTACATTCTTATCATCAAGTTTTCTTGACAAGATGCATAGGAACTTCTTATCACTGCTTGTTAAGGCAGAAATCATATTTTTTATTTTTAAATTAAGCTAATTGCTAGCTGACGGTAAGTTCCACTGTTGCCGAAAAGTGACGAAAATACGCCAGACCCTTTGAAAAACACGCCAAAAATACGTCAGAGAGTCTTAAAACCAAGACTGCCAGCACCATCAGTTCCTAAAGTGCTAAAATCAGCCAAATTTGCGTGTTCCACAACAATTATTGGTGCTATAGTAAAAAAAAAATTGAGCGTATGGCGGATCCCACCGTGACACGTGCATGGACCGCTAAATGTAGCTGGATTAGATTTAGGGCAGTTTTATTTTTTTTCTTGTGTCAAGCTATTTCATACTTAACGCCAATCTTTCGAAAAGGACATGGCAAAAAGGAGGACCTGGTTATATCAAACTTCATTCCATGGAGCCGGATTTTCCAGTAAAATTTAAAAACAATCAGAAATTGAAATTTAAAAAAAAAGTTTTTTCAACTGAAAGTAAGGAACAACATCAAATATTAAAACGAACAGAAATTATTATGTAAATGAGGAGAAATGCCTCCTCCTCAATAGCTCACTCTATACGCTAAAATTATTTTTGCACTTTTAAAAAAGCTTATTACTTTAATTAAACGACCGATGTGTTTTAAAAGTCGTTGTTAAAGATTTGGAGCAGAGTCAAGAGCGAGCTATTGAGGAAGGGATATCTCCTTTCATGTATGTAGTAATCTCTGTTCATTTAAAGTTTTGATATTGCTCCTTAATTTCAGATGAAAATATTTATTTTCTAATTCTTCAATTAGACTTCAACCAAGTCTTCAATGCTAAAATGAAATGTAAATTTTCAAGTGGGATTATGATATGTTAGAATAACAGCTCAAATAAAATGTATTTCAATAAACAACTAGTAAGTCGTAAATCTTCAATAAACTTGTCAAACTATTAATTTTTGAAGTTATACAACGCAGCTACAATCTAATTTTTTCTTTTGTAGACCCAATTGAAAACCACAGTTTTTGTAAAGAATCCAAACACTAAACAAACTTGCAAGAGAAGACACCTTCTTCCAAAAATCACTTACACCACATGTTAGGCGTTTAAAAAGGTGTCAACCCTTGGTGAATGCGCCAAGCGATCTAAAGAATATGCCCCACATGGTAAAAGTTTAGAATTGGGCCTCATCGAAAGGAGAAATGCTAGAAAATGAGAGAAAATTTTATATTGAAAATTTTACCCCCATTTTCATGGTTTGGTTCGCATTTTGCTACTTCTCCCCAGCCCCTCATTCAAGTGGGGTAATGTAACCTCAGGCTACGTAGAGAGAAGTAAAGTAATAATTGATGATAAATAATTCAAAAACAGATAAAAATGGAAAAAAGTAAATATAATGCATCGATGCTTAGTGCATATTATAAAGCAAGAATTCTAAAATTTTTTAGGTGATTTTCCCTGTATAGCCTAGAGCTACGTAAGACCATTAGAAGAGGGGTGAATTGTCAGAAACACAAACCGGATCATAGGGGTAAGGAAAAAAATAGTTATATAAAAATGTTTCTATACCTGTTCTAGGACGCCTGCTTCTCAAAAGGCCCAATTCGACTTTTACGCCATGCGCAGAAGAATAGTGTTAGGCGTGGCTGAGCTTTGTGGCGTATATGACACTTTGAGGGTGAACACTAGGCTTTATTAAGTGAGCAGCCAGATAAAAGAAATTAAGAAATTTTCTAGTGCTATATCTCGAAGTTAGGGGGGAGTGGTCACATCGGATGTGACCCTGAACACCCAACAAGACGATTTTTTTTTTTTTTTTTTTTAGTGTCCAATTCGGATAAGAATTTTTACAGAAAATTGATAAATTTAGTGATAACAACCACTGTCAAAAATGAAGTAGCAAAGCCATCACAATACACACTAAAAATCCGAATTGGGCTCTACTTTATACAAAACTACAATTGGCCGGCCTGGGTAGACTCACAGGGCAGAAACTAGATAAAAAGAAGAAATATAGATTCTGTTTCCCATTCAATACTCTTTCTAAATATGTGTTACACAATTTGTGCAACATAGTTTCCAAAATAAGTTAAATTGTTAAACAATATATAAATTATTTTTCAACTCCCCCACCCGTGATAACACCAGTTAAAGCTGTAGTCTGTATACAAACTTTACTGATTTTTTGATAAAACCAATAATTTTTTGTGTTTATTTCAATAGTTGGCTCATAATATCCAATAAAATGGAAAACAAACTTTTGCACAGACAAATAGTTATATAGCCTATTTGATCTCATTATTCTAAAACCATGCATATTCTCTAAATGATACGGAAGATTACTGAAGGTATCAGCTTATGCTATTGTTTTTAGACACCTTTTCCTTAGTTAGCTAATTGTTTTGATACAATAATCCATGTGATCTCAGCAGAATTTTAAGCCATCCCAAATTAAAAGTCTTTAAAATTGTATAAATTAGGATTTAGAAAAGGTATGAAGCTCAAGATACTTTCCTTCTGCATTACATGAACTGTGGATAAATTTTAAAAGTTTCACTTTCATGCCATGAAGATTTTTTAAGAACATCGAAGGTCAGTACCATTTGGAAAGAAGCAAGGTTGGAAGTACATAATTCCGGAAAGCCACTAATCCGCACCTTTACCATTTATATATCAAAGCTCCAAACCTCCGGCAGAGGAGTTTATTTAAACACTTGCCACTAATGACTTTATAGATCTTATTACCTTTCACAGCAAAATTGGGATATCCTAAATCCCATAATGAAATCTGCATTAACCGACTGTATATTAGACTATCTATGCTTCATCGTTCATAAGTAGATAAAAGTCTGAAAAAAGTAAAAAAAAACTCTACTGTCAACACAATAAAGTTCATGCTCGTATGCAAAAGCAAACCATATGAGTTGTTTTAACTAAATAATGTCACGTTCAGTGTCCAAGTCCGAATGACAAACAATGGCTAATGTTATTTTGTTATTTAGACTCAATGTAAGTTTGTCCTTATAGTCTTAGAGGTGAAACTGATATTTATATATGTCAAATTCCTTTGTCCGGTTTTCGATGATCTGGTGTTCTCTGTCTGATTTTCGGATTGGAGAGTGATAAAGTTATTATATAATGAAAGAACATGCTGATGCTGTTGAATGGAATGTGAAAATTAGAGCTTTATTACGTAAAAGTAATTGGATTCAAATGAGGAAAAGAATTTCTATTGGATATAACATTTCACGCCAATAATATGCCATATCTATTAAAATACGTGAAGATCTACGCCTGGCAGGATGCTTCTAAATTTTCCTCCCAGTCACCATCAAAATACGCCAGTTTTGTCGGAAAACAAGCCAATATGGCCACAGTGGCGAGCGTGACCGGTGATGCGATGTTACTTCAGGTGGATAACTAAGCGTTCTTCCACCATAAACTAATTATCATCTTTATTCACGCTTCGAAGCGAATTAGCTAAGATCTCTCAATTGATTTTTATGAAATTACTTTCAAAAACTCTATAATAAATGTTTTACTCTTTAGCTTTTTTTTTTAGTAATACTTGAATAATAGCTTACGAAACTTGGAAATTTGGATTACATTAAGTTTCGGCCACAGCATATTGGTATATTAGATATTGGTATCTAGGTTGTGGTTTTGGCGAAACATTCAAAGCATATTAAAATGTTGAAGGTTCTAGGAAAATTTTACTAACGTGATAGTATATCAACTCTGCTAAATAGCTTTGGGCCAAACCAGCTGTCTTTTTGAGTCATATATAAAAGACAGGCGGATAGTCTTGCAAAGACTGTCCTTCTATCATAGCTACAATGCAAACAAGAAATCTTATCAGAAAAAAACTAGCTTAGGCTTTTTTGGTAGCCTAATAGTTTAGACTATGGAGACATTTGAGGAAATTCAGAAAAAATTCAGAATCTGCTTCAAAAATATCATAAGAACTGGTACAGGTTTAGTGGTTTGTCTCTCTTCAATGAAACCCTATTGAAATCTGAAAACTAGGCCTAGCCTAGGCCCACTTTATAAGTTATGGAAAGTATTATTCTATTGTAGGCTACAGTTAGGTACACTTGAAAGGAAACACTGACTACAGTCTTGGAAAAATTATGGTTATTTAACATTAAAATTTGAAAATATTGAGTAGGCCTAGTCAATATTTCATACCTATGATTAAAGTGAACAAGGCACTCAATGTCTTTTTTATACTATTTCTGAATATAATAATTACTTTTGGCACAAATTCAATTTTAAACTAACCTTTAAAACCTTACTCAAATAGATAACCCATATTATATGTTTTTTGTGTGTTTTTTTTATTCTCAATTTAATCACTATTGATTAAATTTATGGGTAAACAAGTTTTAATAGGAGTGGTGCTAGCAGAGGTATGCAACCCTTATCTAAATAAGAGAAAAAACTATCACCTTTGAAGGTCTGTAAAGGTCTTAAAATTGAATTTGCACTCTAAAATTGAACTGAATTTTCATATTCAGAAAGAGCATCAAAAAAGGCATCAAGCATCTTAACAACAGCCTAACTTCAGCTGCTGTTAATATGCTTGAATGTATAGTCAATGATTCAATTCTTGAATATTAACCACTAACAAGATCTTGTCACCTAAGCAGCATGGATTCCAGTCAGGGAAATCAAGCAAAACTAACTTGTTAAAATCATATGGAATAATTACAAATCCAAGTAACTAAGGACATCCAGTTGGGCTACTTCTGCTAGACCTCTCCAAGGCCTAAAAAAAGGTACCTCATAGTTGACTACACTCCAAAATATCTGCTGCTGTCATCAGTTCATCCCTGAAAGACTGTCTAATTATTTTCCTCACCAACCTCAAGCAGAAACTCTATATATTTAAGAACAGTGGCCAGCCAATCTACTCTGATGAGACCATAGTATGAGTGGGGTACTACAGGGAACTATACTAGGCCCAATCTTCTGATGATGCCAAACTTTTTGGCATTGCAAGCCAACAGAAAAAAACATCATGTCCTAGACAGGCTACAGGATTGGACTCAAGACTGGCTTCTTCAATTCAATACAACCAAATGCTATATTTTGCACCTTGGACCCAATAACCCAATGGCTACCTACTCAATTTTAAAACCCATCATTAAAATAAGAGAGCAAATAGAGAATAGAGAAGAAGAAAAGGATGTTGATGTCATCATTGACAACAGGTTGCGGCTCCACAGCCATGTTCACCATATTGTCCTACAAGCAAATTCCATCTCTGGCTTATTAAAAAGGACCATTAGTAGCCAAGAGGCAACATTATTCACATAATTTTCTAAGGCTTTTGTTAAAACACATCTCAATTTCAGCATTTGCCTAGCTGGTCCCTCATATTGGAAGATGTAAGGCTCATTGGAAATATTCAGAGGCAAGCAATGAAATGCATGAAAAGCCTAAATTCAGCTTGATATGAAGACAGCCTCAAGTAACTCAAGCTACCTACCCTTGTCTACAGATGCATGTATAGCAATAGGATGCTGACGTACAAACTCCAAAAAGAAAACTCCACCATCTTCATGGGCAGCCACAGTATCAGCCATCATCTTACAAGAAGACACCCCAAAAAGGAGCTACTAAAATTAAGCTCCAGATTGAGAATCTGTCAAATGTACTTTTCAAGAAGAATCATAAATCACTGGAATGAATTGAAGGACTCTACTGTCAGCACTCCCTCCATCCAGTCTTTCAAATACCAACTTGACAAGGAGTGGGAGAAGAGGGGATGGAAGTTTAACTGGGATTCACCAATTCAAGAGGACCTTAAAGTTCTCAAATGGATCAAGGTGATTAAGGTATGGTTAAGTGGTATCTTCACTTTACTTTTGGGTCAGAAATGCAGACTGCTCAATTTTAAACAACAATTTTCCCTACAGCCTAGCCTATTTAAATATCATTATTTTTGCTTCCCAACATTTGTCTTTGACTAAACCTTGACTAAACATTTGTCTTTTTACAAACCTTCTCCCAGTTATGAGTTAAATTGCATGGTGAAGCAGAACACCATCATGGGAGGATCCTCTATAGGAGGACAACTGCAGCAGGGCATAAGATCCAGATTTATGGACAACGGCCTCTGTAAAGGGATGCCTCAACCCTTTTGGGGTACCTGCAAGACTGGGAAACTTGCAGTCAATTTTTCCCACTTGAGGAGTGGTGCCCCTTGAGGAAATTATAGCCTAGTAAACAACACAGCACTTGTACGGGATTCTGATTATTGGATATTTTTCTGGGCTTGGTTTGTTTTGATGGGCGTTTTTGGGCTGAAAAACCTCTTCCTAGCTAATTTATCTACTATGGGCTGCCTCCCCGTAGTAGCATAATATTTGTATGCATGAATATATAATGAGTTGGAGGTAATAGGCTTGGGACTGTCTACGCAGGATTTCAACTCTTGTTGATAGAAGAGCATCACCAAGTGCTAAAAACCATGTTGTGACCAAGATGGGCCCAGGATTGCACAAAGCCTCCAACTTACTGGAGGTCCCAGGGACTTCTTGCTGTCCAGTTCTAAGCCGGCTTAAGTGCTTTGGTGTAGAATTGAGAAGATATGGTGGTCCCCATCCTGCACTGGTATCCGGGATCACTGCTTTTCTTGAGGCCAAAATAATTTCAAAGATTTAAATAACATGAAAATTGGAACTTGGAATGTTACAACGTTAAAAAATGAATATTGCATTGACATTTTGACTGACGAATAGAGACGGTTTGAACTGGATTTATTAGGAGTTTCAGAAACTCATATCCCAGGGGTAGGAAGCATGAAATTAGGTGACATAGAATTTGTTTACTCAGGCAGGAAGGAAGGGGTACATAGACATGGAGTAGGGCTCATGATGAATAAGGAAGCTGCTAAGTCTTGTTTAGGCTGGGAAGGTATTAATAATAGAATACTAATTGCTCATTTTATGACTAAAAAGTTTAGGGTATCAGTTATAGTAGTATATGCCCCCATTGAACCAACTGATGGAGATACTAGTGACTCAGATTGAATTTTACTTACAGTTACAGGAGCAAATAGACAGGGTACCAGGTAGAAATATGGTGTTTTTGCTAGGAGATTTTAATGCCCAGGTTGGTAGAAATAGGGATAGATGGTATCCTAGCCTAGGTAAATTTGGTGTAGGAAAAGAAAACAGTAATGGCTCTAGGCTTTTGCAATTTTGTAGGTATAACAACCTAGTTATAACCAATACAGTGTTTGGTCACAAAATGGCCCATAACTTGACATGGTATTCAGGTGATGGTAAGACAGCAAACCTTATTGATTATGTTATTGTAAACAGAAGACTAGCAGGATCAATACAAGATACTAGGGTGTATAGGAGTGCTGTTATTGATGTTAAAAGTAAAGATCACCATCTAGTAGTGTCTAAGGTTAATTTAAAGCTGAAATTTTGGAAGGGTAACTCCCTCCCGGAAAGTTATGATGTTGGTAGACTTCAGGATGAAAATTTGAGAAAAAAATTCCAGGAACAGTTGAGTACTAAACTTGAGAGTTTAAAATTTGACAACATGGAAGATGGATGGAATAATTTCAGAAAAACAATTTGTGAAGTTGCTGATGGTGTCCTAGGAAGAGTGCTAAGACTGCAACTAGGAATATTAGTGAAAAAGCTTTAGGTTTAATAGAGAGTAGAAGGGGTTTGTATAAGAATTATCTGAGTGATAGGTTGTATGAAAACAAAAGGAATGTAAAGAAAGTGGAGAAAGCATTAAAATATGAATTAAGGAGATGTGAAGTGGAGGCGATGGATAAAATTGCTGAGGATCTGGAAGATGCAGCTAGACGGCATAATAGTAAAATATTATACTGACATGTTAATAAATTGAAAGGGAGTAGCCAATCCGGACTAGTCCCAGTTAAAGATAGAAATGGGGCCACAATTAGTGATAAGGAAAAAGTTAAAGAAAGATAGGTGGAACATTTTGAGAATGTGCTAAACCAAGATACAGTTGCAGGAAAAGATATAGATGAAAATGAAAAAGTTTGTGATACCTTGGATGTGAAGGAAGATTTGTTTAGTGAGGAAGAATTAGCAACAGTACTAAAAGGATTAAAAAATAATAAGGCCCCAGGTGCTGATAGTATGATTAATGAGTTTCTTAAATATGGTGGCTCTGTGGTTAGGAATAAGCTACTGAAGATTATAGACATGATTTTTGAAAAAGGGGAAGTACCCAATGATTTTAGGAAAACCTTAATTAAACCACTATATAAGAAAGGTGACAAGAGTGAGTGTCGTAATTATTGAGGCATTAGTCTGGTCTCTGTAGGTAGCAAATTACTGAGTAATATGATACTTTTTAGACTGAGACATGCTGTAGACAAAGTTTTAAGGGAAGAACAATGCAGTTTTAGAAAAGGTAGAGGATGTGTTGACCATGTTTTCACTCTTAGGTTAATAATTGAGAAGATCCTTTGTTGTCAAACACCTTTGTCCTCAGTTTTATCGATTATGAGCAAGCTTTTGATTCTGTTGATAGAACAGCATTAACAAAGGTCTTGTCATTATATGGTATACCTGAAAAATACATTAAAGTGATTTGCGCTATGTACGAGAATAATACTGCTGCCGTTAAGATAGGAAATGAGGTTAGCAACTGGTTTTGTATTAAATCAGGAGTTAAGCAGGGTTGTGTTCTATCCCCCTTTATATGGATCATTTTGATGGACTTCATCTTAAGGAGCACAGGAAAGGCAATTGGAGACCATGGAATCAAATGGGGAGGAAGAACGCTCCTGGACTTAGATTATGCTGATGATTTAAGCATATTAGATGAAAGTGTGAGCAAAATGAACGAATTTTTAGAGGTTTTACGAGTTCAGGGTGCTAAAATAGGCTTGAAAATTAATGTTAAGAAGACTAAGTCACTAAGGCCTGGAATAAGTGAAGATGAACAGGTGACACTAGGTATCGAAAAGATTGATCAGGTTGGGAGCTTCAGTTACCTTAGTAGTATTATTAGTAAAGATGGTGGGAACAGTGAAGATGTTAAAAGTAGAATAGCTAAGGCCCAGGGTGTTGTTTCACAGTTAAAAAAAGTTTGAAAGAATAGAAAGATAAGTCTACAAGCCAAGATTAGAATATTGGAAGCTACAGAGATGACAGTGGTCAAATATGGCTCTGAAGCATGGGCACTCCGAAAAGCAGATACAAATTTACTAGATGTTTTCCAGAGAAATTGCCTACAGATTGTTCTGGGAACCCGGCTGACTGACCGTATTTCAAACAGTAGGTTGTACAAAAATTGTGGTTCAATCCAGCTTTCTGGGGCTACAATGAAAGAAAGGTTAAGATGGCTAGACCACGTTCTATGGATGAAGGATGACAGATTACCGAAGATTGTCCTTTTTGGCCAACTGTCTGGGGCTACACGGAAAGCAGGTCGTCCTTGTCTGGGTTGGAAGGATGTCATAAATAAAGATTTAAAGGAAATGGGAACTTCCTGGGAGGGTGTAAAGAGGGAGGCTTTAAATAGATTAGGTTGGAGGAGGAGCGTGCGTAGCTGTGTTGGCCTCAGGTGGCTTGGTGCTGCAGTGAGTTATTAGTAGTAATAGTAGTAGTTAACACCCTGTTTCCTTAGTTAGACAACATATTCCCCAAGCTTTAAATGTGTGTCCATGGGTTAAAGTATTTAAACCAAACTTTTATTTATTAAGAAGATTTGAAAATTATTATTATGAAAGAATCTAATGTCTAGATGGTAAGGTAGAGATTTTACAGTGATTTAACTGTTTATGTAGTGATAAACTGTCTTAGGTACTGTGCATCTTACCCCAATCAAGTATTTTATGATTTTAAAGATTATCTTCAAAATTTTATTGTTCTTTCCTTTTGAGTAGACCTAATTGTGCATACCTTCTAAGATACTTGGGCTATATCATTCCTAAAAGTGTATCACTTTGTTTTGCCCCTCTTTGCTTACTGTCAAATGTATACCATAAATTGTGTATACATAAATAATTTTAGTCAGTATGCACAATATCCCATGACTGACATAGAAACAAGCTAATGTTATCAAATTCCTATTTGTATGCTCTTTCCAAATATACTAATTAATTTACTTGTAAACACACTTACCATACTCCCCATCTGTTTGCTCCATTTATTGCCCTAAGGATGTATTTCTTTATTGCATCAATACATTTATACTTTGTAGCTTCTATGTTAAACCAGTTTTCTCTTCAGTCTGGAATTTGTTTTTTTGTTGGATTGAGTGCATAATTTCCCTAATGATTATTTGAAATGATTTTAAAAGTGTGTAATAATGAAAGGGAACATAATAATCTGATTAATAGAAACATCCCACATATTAAAAAGCAAAATTTTCATTGTTTTTGTGGCTTTTTTTTTAAGTTGTAGATATTCTTTGGGCTAAATATGGAACTACTGAGAGGGGGGGGGGGGTTGAACTTAAAAGTGAATTGATTAGCATATTTGGAAAGAGCAAAACAAGAAATCAAGTACTGTGTTCACTGTGTCCCTATGTCAGTTATGGAATTGCGTATATGTTGACAAGAAATTGACTTGAGTGACTTAATTCTTCAAATTAATTTATTGAAAAACAAGCAGTCCCTATGGCAACAAGCAATTAGGAAATGCACAGAGAATATGTGATTTTAGCTATATATTTAACCATTAGGCAGGGGGGGGGGAGAAGGTTAAACTAATGTGATTCTTTTAGAAAATGATATAAGTAAGTATTTTAGAATTAAAAAAAAAAACATTTTTTTCAGAATTTTATACTGTTTCCTTCTGGAGAGGCCAACATTAAATCTACCAAAATACTTAATTGCCTTATTAGCAATTGCACTGCTAGCAATAGGACAACATCTTGTATCTGCTTGCTTAATGATGGTTAGTGAGATGTGGCATCCCAAGAAGTATCCAAACAGCTTGAATGCACCCATGCTGGCAGAGGTATCTGTTCTGTCACTAAGGTAGTTCCACAGCCTGACAACTCTATTGGAGAAGAACTTGTTCCTCAGCTTGGTGTTTGCTTGTTCCAAGAAAAGCTTTTGAGAGTGACCATAAGTTTTATTTTAGTTGTCAAAGTGAAAAAGGTCAGGAATGGTATTTTCACTTTTAAGAACCTCGTATACTGTTATTACATTGCCTTGTTTGTAACAGTAGTTTAGGAATAGTAGTTTAAATTTGTGAAGAGAGGATGGACATGGAACATCATATAATAATTGAAATGGATTTTGCTGCCCTTCTCTTGACTGATTCTAGGGCTGCTTTGTCAGTCTTGTTTTGGCTGATCATATAGTATGCATCTCAAACTCTAGGCTTGGTCAAGCTATTCTTTTATAAAACTTGGTCATGACAGTTGGGGGTCTGCTTGTGAATGTTCTTTGGATTATCTCAGGTGTGTGATTATCATTCACAACATTCACTTTGGCATGGAGATAAAACTTCAGCTCAGGACATCAGGATCACTCTCTTAATGGCTTCAGAGACAACTGTGTAGAATGGTCTTGTGTTTTCATGCATTAAATCATTCTCTAAACATTAGTCAAGCAAGTGAATGCATTCTTCACTGCATCCACATTTCTAATAAATTTGCATCATCAGCAGAGGCTTACTTTGTTCAAAAACTTTTTTGGCACATCATATATATATATATATATATATATATATATATAATATATGGTATCATATGAATACCTAATGGGCCTAAGGGCCATGTAACTAATGGGTTAATTATGAGCAAATACAGTATTGCTTATAACTAGATTTTTATGTGTACAAAATTGAAGTGGTCTGTAGCCATTATATACCAAATTAACCCAGGCTAGGATACCATCTATCCCTATTTCTACCAACCTGGGCATTAAAATATTCTAATAAAAACACCGTATTTCAACCTGGGACCCTGTGTAGCCTATTTGTTCTTTTAACTGTACATAAAATTTATCTGAATCACTGCTATCTCTCTCAGTTGGTTTTACATGGTTATTGGTACTGCTTTTATTTTAATAACCTGTGTCCGTAGGAAGTGGTCATGCAAAACAAGTTTACACTGAACTATCTTATTCCTAAAGGTGATTTGCCTGAACTTACCACCCATTTCCCCTAATGGAGCAATTTATAAACGAGATTATATGTTGTGCTTATGTTTTATGATTGTGAAACATTTTTTATTTTACTTTAACAGGTAATGATTCATAGGGGAAAACGGTGTCCCAGCAGAACTGATCAAAATGCTCAAGGGAGCCTAGGAGTCTATGATTACAAGAGTCCAAACTGCCAATGGCAAAACAAGGGAATTTGACATTGGGTTAGGAGTCAAATAGGGGTATCCCCTTTCACAAGCTCTGTTCAATTACATAAAAGAATGGATAATGGCGAATTCGCTTTGGACCCACAAAGGGTTTGTCATCAGTCAGAGAGAAGACAACCTGATTGCCCTGACAGACCTTGACTTCACAGACGATTTGGGTCTCATGAGTAGCTCTTCAGCTGAGCTTCAAAAGATGTTCAACAATGTCTCCTGTACATCAAAGAAAGCTGGCCTCATGATCAGCAAGTCCAAAACAAAAGTCAAAAAAGCAAATGCCCCAAACCACACAGATGTCCAGCAAGAGGGCAAAACCATTGAGACTGTTGACAAGTTCTGCTACCTTGGTTCTATCCTAATTCTGAAATCAGGTGCAGAAGCTGACATTAGAGCTTGAATAGGAAAGGCATGGGGTGTCTTCACAATTATGAAGAAGTTGCTTAGGAAAAGAAATGAAATTAGCATCAAAACAAAGATGAACGTCTACAAGGCAACTGTTTGATCAATCCTGCTGTACGCCTGTGAAACTTGGCCTTTAAAGGCATAAGAAACTTGTTCACTAGAAGTATCCAACCATTGCTGCATGAGACACATACTATAGGTTAGCCAATGGTCACATATCTTAAACGCTGAGGTTTGAAGGCATTGTGCCCAGAAGGTTCCCCTCTTGGTAATCATAAGACAACAATGACTGAAATTCTTGGGACACACACTGCAACAGCCAGCTGGAACCATATCCTGCAATTTCCTCACCTGTGATCCCCTTCCAACTTGGAAGCATAGAAGACAAGGTGGCCAAAGAAAGAATCTCTGGCAGACATTCAAGAATTACCTGGACCCTTAGGGTGGCTTCCGCCACCATGGACGTCGTTGGGATAAGGACTGGCTGAAGATTGCAGAAGATGCTGCTGCTGATGGATCGTGTTGGACTACATCAGTCATCCCATTGTCCATTGGTGCTGGGCAGGATAGATTATCGTCTGGTTCCCGCCAAAAGTAAAAAGTAAGCAAGTGGTTTCATAAAGTGTATTTGATGAAGTAATTGCAAGGAATTGATAATTACAATTGTATTATAATTATTTTGTTGGAAAAAATTAGTTCGATTACAACTTAATTGGAAAATGCACAACTATTTAGGAATTGTTTGATTACTTTAGGATATTGCTGGTTCTGAGAATAAATTTTTTCATAGACATATCACCATCTTGAATACTTATTTTACCATTGAACATCATATAACATAAGCTTGCATATTGAATTAAGACTTGCTCTGAGCCCTTTTGGGGCTTGGATCCCAGGAATCTACCTCTTGTTTCTCAATTCTTGTGCTTTTGTGACTGTATTGAATTAAGCAACCTTATTGTATCATGCTGCAAACGAGTTGTTCTCCTAATGTTTTTGCCTTAGTTGCAAAGAGATCTGACCCTCAAGGGAGGTGCTGGGTAGGAATTTTCAGAGGTAAGGGGAGGGTTCCAAAATGAAAAGTGCTTTTTATATATGATTTTCCTTTAAGGGAACTTGTTTTTACTAGGAAAAATCTAGCCATCAAAATCAAACCCCGTACAAAGCCATGAAGTATAAATATATGGCAAGATTAATTCAGTGCTTGATGTTAAGTTAAATGAAATGTTTTATATGAACATGACCTTGTACATTTTTGCTAGTCTTGATCTTTGGTAACTGTGCCATACAAATTTTTACATCTTTTGCTCTTCCAGGGTTTAGTTGGTCTTGTGACAGGCTCAGCGTCCGGTTTAGGTCGAGCCACTGCCGAGAGGTTTGTTAAAGAAGGAGGAAAGGTTGTGATATGTGACTTGCCAACATCAAAAGGAAGTGAATTCGCCTCCCAATTAGGTGAAAATGCAGTCTTTGTACCAACAGATGTGAGCTCTCACTTACTTTATTGGTTTATTTTGTTGATGTGCTGTTAGGGTAGTTTTTTTCTGCAAAGCTCAATTGAGAATAAAAAACAAATTATTTTTACTTCTTTAGTTACGAAAATATACCTGGAGAAGGCATAAGCTTTCCTTGATAATCTTTGTAAAGCAAAGCTTATAATTTTATAGTATATTTATACCATTACTGTATTAGAAAGGGTTCTATGTGATATTAAAAACTTGCTTTCACATATATGGGAAATTAAAATATTAGTATTGATAGAAGGTAAATTTTTCAGACCACTTGCTAACCACAATTTTGATTAGATAGCTAATTATGGTTTTTCGTCTATCTGATAAGATGGTTATTAAATACTTAAATCAATTTTTTTTTCTTGAATAACTGCAAGGTCTAGGTATAATCTAGAACAGCTATTAAAGTACGGTACAAAAAATAAGAATCATTGCATTATAGTACAAAATTTGTTTGTATATTTTTGGCATGAAACTTATCTACTAGGTCTACTATCTACTAGGTGCTACTAGGTATTACTAGGTACTATCTACTAGGTGCCTTTTAAAAGGTCTACTAGGTATTATCTACTAGGTGCCTTTTTAAACCTTTGGATTTTATCATAATGTGGAACAATTCTATAAATTTTCTATTAAAAATATTAAATGGAAACAAAACATAATCAAGGCAATAGGACTGAATTTGCAGCAGGGCCTCCCATATATTATTAATTATTTTTTACTGTCCCTATCTTTTAGAATGGATAGTCAAAAAATTCGGGCGAGGGCATATTCAATTACAAGTTGAACGTTCTAGAGCTCTTTCCAAGTGCTGATTGAATAACACCCAATAACCCTTTGTGACCCTTGGCACCCCTGCAGTTGCACGTGGTATCAGACCAAAATGCTCTGGTAGTTGATTCAATCAGACTAACGAAAAAGTAAAAAAAAAAAAAAATGCCTTCAGGTGTAGTAGCATAGTCCATGCAACACCAGGGACAAGGGCATGTATAACTGTACATATAGCCTATGTTAAAAAAGGCTTTATGGATAAGTATTCATAGAATGGCAAGTGTTTTATACCTTGTCAAAAACCGGATTGTACATATATTTGGTTAAAATAGACTCAGGGTTCTTGAGCCTGAGTCTCCATTTCTTCTGTCAAATATATGTTTTCGCCTCTTATGATTGTTTAAGGATCATTTGGGAACATCCTTAAATGATCTGATGACTGTTTTAAGCACAGCAAAATTGTAAACATAGGCCTATATTATATGGTATTTGTTTGGTTATTTATATGGTATATACAAAACGTGAAAAGTTAAATGGTTTTTCTAAGATTTACGAGAAATTGGGGTTTCATATTTTTTGTCATTTATTGGGATCTCATACTAGCCAGAATCGAGAGCTATGGAAAATCTGTGGTTTGATTTGGAAAAGACTAAGAAATTCGACATCCCCTGTTTTGGCAAGGTTTAAACCAAAGCGGGTAGCACCAGAAGGAACTCCTAAAGCTGTCAAACTGGTCAAATGAAGTTTCTTGTGAGCTGATTTTTAGTGTTTTCCAGTAGGTAAGATAGAATATTTTTACTGACTGCCCTTGCTGAACCTTAAAAAGAAGATTTTGCTCCATTTAATTGAAAAAACAAATTCACAATTTTCGGTGATCTAAGTTTCACGGATATCAAATATCTCTATCTCCAGCACAAAACAGGAGAAGTTAAAAGGTTTTTCTGAGATATCTATGAAAGTAGGAGTTGGCTTTGAGTTATCTGTTGTTTATTTGGGTCACTTATCCAAACTCCACAACCTATAGCAAGACTGCCCAATAGCATTCTATATAGTTTGGCCACACACTAAAAAAGTCGCTATTGGACAGAACAAGGTGATACTTTAATGCATCGTATGGCCTTAAGGTACCAAATCCTTTAATGTAACGTATTATATCTTTTATAAACTAATTTATGCTTGATTTAATTTTTAAATGCCTTTTATTTTTTGTGAAGAAATAATTTTTTTCTAAAATTAATCTATACAGTACAAAACTGCTTGACGACTGTTAAAAAAACCTGCAAAATGTTGAGAAAAAACTCATCACTAGTTTTTGATTTTTATGTAGCCTGCTTTTCTTCAAGGTTACTTCTGAAAAAGATGTGAGTGAGGCTTTGAACATTTGCAAAGATAAATTTGGGCGTTTAGACGCAGCTGTAAATTGTGCTGGCATTGGTGTCGCTTTTAAGACATACAACTTCAACAAGAGTCTTCCTCACAAGCTTGACGATTTCACTAAGGTTTTAATGGTAAGTGGAATTGAAATTATTTTAAAGTTCTGTTGCAAAAGACCTTTGTATTAGTAGCAGTAAGAGGGAGGATTTCATATTAAAAAGGATTAAGTAAGTTAAAAATGAAAAAAACAAAACAAACATAAATCTCAAGGTGAATAACTGTAATCAAAACCTTTCTAAAACTACAGTTTTGACGATTATGCTTTTCCAAAACGAAAAAACTGTCGCTCAAAATCTCACTGTTTTGTCTTTTGACCCCCCCCCCAAAAAAATAAAAAAATAAAAGAAGTGTACTTCCCGCCCCCTCGTGGGACGCTCTGTTCCTGTCTGTATATCTCATAATATTTCTTATTGTTTTTATTATTATTTTCACTAATATGAAAATAATATGTATATGTAATGATATTTTCTTATTTATTTATATTTTTGATTTTTTTTTTCATGAATGATTACTTCGGTGTCCATCTAGAGAATGAAAAAAAAGAGAAAAAACCAACTAAACTCGGTTCCATTTAATGCTGGTATCTCCTTGTATTAGTTACAAGTATCAGAGGAAGGAGCCTCACTCGGTGAAGAGAAAGACACTTTTTTAATCTCTTTCGAAAAACAACGTTTCATGCTCATAGAACATTAAGAGAAGAGTTTATAGATTTGTTGGTCTTTTAAAAAGTCGTTGGATAGGGAGTCGGGAAAGGTTAAAAAGTGAATGGAACCGAATAAAAATTGATGTTGTCGAGGTAACCATTGTCGCTATCACAATTAACAATACTAGAAGTTTTATAAGGAGCATTTTATGCTTCTTTTGTGTTAAAAAATATTGAAGATTTATCCATCTTTATGTCAGTATCTGTTATCTTTGTTTTGATGTGAGTATTTGTTCTAATTTCTGTATTTTTTTTGGGTTCCATTTATATTTTTATAATAATTTCTGGCTGTTTAAGTCCGAATCATCATAAGACTTTATTCCTGCTCGTCTTTAGTTTTAATGTGGCTCTTTATTTTTATTTGAAAAAATTCTTTAATATAATTTTTTTTAATTAATTTTATAAAGAGGTGGGGTATAGCGGATTTTTTTCGTATGCAGTTACTCTATTCAAAGAGAAAAAAAAAAAACGTTTGATAGACATGGCAAGTCACTGCAGTGTAAAGAAAAAAAGAAAAAAAAATACACCGCACATAAAGCCATAATGTAAACAGAAGAAAAGAAAACAGCATCTATCATGAAAACACTCGTAAAAACATGAACCTATACGAAATTTCGATTTTACAGTTGAGGAAATCTCGCTGACAAAAAAAAAAACAACAAAATGCACCCCCCCCACACCCTGATAATTTTTCTAGATATTATATTGATATTCATTTTATTTTTTTTGCCTAGTCAGCGAAATATAGGAGTTCAATCAGCAAGAAAAGTAAAAAGTATGAGCTTTTATCAATAAAACCTACAAGGGCTAGTGGTGCCCATTCATTGAAATATAGGAAGGGGCTTAGGACATTTTTCCATTTTTTTAACGAACAGAAACTACAGCTGGAGTGTGACTAAGAACCAGAAGAACCTTGTAAGAACCAGAAAATCATTAGCACTTTACTGAAAACAACTCTTATATCGAGCTGTGAGTTCTGATTTGTCATAGCGTCCACAAAAAAAGAAAAGAAAATCTTATTAGCCAAGATTACTGAAAAGGTCTAACGAAATGCAAATTGGAAATTTTAATACTTGTTGATATTCATTTCTGAAAGTCTCATCAATTTTGTATTTATTAACGCTATAAAAGAAAAATGTTTAAAACATATTTTGTTTTCAGTAAAGTGCAAATGACGTTCTGGGTTTTACAAGAAATCTAGGGGGGGGGGGGGGGGGTAACGGCATTTTTCCATTTTTTTTTTAACGAACAGAAACTACAGCTGGAGTGTGACTAAGAACCACAAGAACCTTGTAAGAACCAGAAAATCATTAGCATTTTACTGCAAATAACTCTTATATCGAGCTGTGAGTTTTGATTTGTCATAGCGTCCACAAAAAAAAAAAAAAAAAACTTATTAGCCAAGATTACTGAAAAGATCTAACGAAATGCAAATTGGAAATTTTAATACAGGTTGATATTCATTCTTGAAAGTCTCAGCAATTTTGTATTTATTAACGTTATAAAAGAAAAAACGTTCAAAACATATTTTGTTTTCAGTAAGGTGCAAATGACGTTTTGGGTTTTACAAGAAATCTAGGGGGGGGGGGGAACGGCATTTTCCCATTTTTTTTTAACGAACAGAAACTACAGCTGGAGTGTGACTAAGAACCAGAAGAACCTTGTAAGAACCAGAAAATCATTAGCACTTTACTGAAAATAACTCTTATATCGAGCTTAGTTTTGATATGTTATAGCGTCCACAAAAAAAGAAAAGAAAATCTTATTAGCCAAGATTACTGAAAAGGTCTAAAGAAATGCAAATTGGAAATTTTAATACTTGTTGATGTTCATTTCTGAAAGTCTCATCAATTTTGTATTTATTAACGCTATAAAAGAAAAATGTTTAAAACATATTTTGTTTTCAGTAAAGTGCAAATGACGTTCTGGGTTTTACAAGAAATCTAGGGGGGGGGGGGGGTAACGGCATTTTTCCATTTTTTTTTTTAACGAACAGAAACTACAGCTGGAGTGTGACTAAGAACCAGAAAAACCTTGTAAGAACCAGAAAATCATTAGCACTTTACTGAAAACAACTCTTATATCGAGCTGTGAGTTTTGATTTGTCATAGCGTCCACAAAAAAAAAGAAAAGAAAATCTTATTAGCCAAGATTAATGAAAAGATCTAATGAAATGCAAGTTGAAAATTTGATATGTGATATAAATTGATATTCATTCCTGAAAGTCTCAGCAATTTTGTATCTATTAACGTTATAAAAGGAAAAAATGTTTAAAATATATTTTGTTTTCAGTAAGATGCAAATGATGTTTTGGGTTTTGCAAGGTATAGATGGCGCTAGTCCTACTCCTGCTTGAGGCAGTTTCTGTTTGTTTAAGTTGAACTTGATTATTAATCGTAATTTATGTTCGTTTTGGGTTTCATTTATTTATTGACACTGATTTATGTTCGCTTTACGCTTCAATTTCTATTCGGCTTTATGCGCGCTGGTTCTAGGTTTAATTTAGCTCTTAAATTTTCTTTGAAAAACGTCTTCGTGGAAAAAGTTTTTATAAATTAGTTTGTGTTCCGTTTTTATTGATGAAGTTTTTTTTTTACTGCATAATCAAGAGAAAATTTGTGAAACTCTTTCCGGTTTTTCTTCTTAAGAGTCAAGATTTTGGCTTGCTATTTATATTTTCGACAATATTTTGAAACAAATTTTGATAATAGCACTACGATACGACTTCGGATGGACGGGTACGTGGAATATTATCCAAATAAATGGACTGAATATCCGTATAATCTTTGATCTTCTATAGGATCGAAGCGATTCTGACCATTATCTTGTTAAAAACTCGAATATACAGGTGTTAATCAGCCAACCCCTTTAACTTCTGGAAAGTTCCAATTTAATTTCCTTAGCCGTTCCTGAGATATCACAGATAAATGCTTTCGACTACCTTGAATGGACTTCGTCTCTTGTGGTTTAGTTCAACATTTCCCTCAGTATGCCATGAAAGTTTTCACGGAATACCCTTAGCTGCTCCTTAGATGTTGTTTATACGTCCCTCTGAACCTCTGGATGCACGTAGTCTCTTTTGATTCAGCTCAACATCTCTCTCAACCTACCCCGAATGTTTCAATTTAATACTCATAGACATTCCCAAGATATTACATTTGACAACCTGGATGTACACAGTTTCTTTTGATTTAGTTCAATACCCCCCCTCAATATGTCCCGGTAGTTTCAACTTAATAAACTTAGCCGCTCCTTAGACATCGCAGATACTTCCTTCGAAAACGTTGAATGCATGTATTGTCTTTTGATTTAGCTGAACATCTACAACAACATGCTCTGAAAGATCCAAAGTGATAAACATAACTGTTCATGGGCTATTGTGTAGACGTAATTTGGATACACCCAATGTCTCTTGATTTAATTTTATATCCCCTTTAACTTTCCGAAAAGTGTCAGCATAATATCGTATTCTTTTACTTGGAAATTATATCTATGTGTCATTTTGACAATCTGAATGTACTTAAAATCTTTTGATTTAGTTCAGTAATTATTGTAGTAGTAGTGGTAGTTGTAGTAGTATCAGTATCAATAGTTGTAGCAGTAGAAGTCGCCGTAGCAGTCACAGCTACAGTCGTAATCATAGTATTAATCCTAAAAGTAGCCGCAGTCGCAAATAGTCACAGTCGCAAATAGTCGCAGTCAGAAATTGTCGTCGTCTTAATTAGTAACTGTTGCAAGTAGTTGGAGTCACATTTGCGAGTACTCGGAACTGCAAGTAATCAGTAGCGTGCTTTCGTCAAAATCCTGGGGGGGGGGGGTCAAAGTTGGTGTCAATATTCCAAAATGAAGTGAAAATAACAGTAAAAACTAAAAAAAGCCATTTGGCTATTTAGTACTATGAAGGTACTTTATAGTACTGTAAAGGTAAATATATACTAAAAAAAACTGATCTGTTTCTGTTGATCCTTGAATTATGTAGGTTTATCTTAGTTTTTACAAGATTTTGGATGAAACTAAATTTCAGCTGGGGAGGGCACACTGAGGTCTGGGGGAGCGGGGCAAACCGGGGTCTGGGAGGGGCAGTTGCCACCCCTGCCGCGTACAAAATTACGCCCCTGCAAGCAGTCACAGCCATGGTTGAAAGTTGTCGCAATCATAATTGTGGATATTCTCAGCTGCAAGTAGTTGCACTTGCAGTTGGTCAAATTCGCAGTCGGAACTAAATGCAGTCACTGGCGCAAATGGTCGTAATTTCAAGTAGTCGCAGTCGTAAAAAGTTGCAGTTGCAGGTAGTCGCAGTCACAAGTAGTTGGAGTAGCAAGTATTCAAAGTTCCATTTGCAAGCAGTTGCAGTCACAAGTTTTCGTGGTCGCGAATAGTCGCAGTCGCACATAGTGCCTTTTGGTTAGTTGACCATCCTGCTCAACAGGCCCTGAAAGTTTTATCTTAATGCTTTAAGTCGTTCATACTGTAAGTAATACTGTTTCAGGCTAAGGTTATAAGGGTGAAACTTTCAGGGAATGTTAAGGAGGATGTTGAACTAAATCGAAACACACTATTTGCTTGCAGGTTGTGAAAAGGTGTATCAGCAATATCTCAGTATAGTACCTTTAAACTTGGAGTGGCCTAAAATTGTTAACAAATTAAAGTGCATCTTAACAAGGTTTGGCTGATGACTTCGTCAAAATGGTAATTATCAGAATGTTGACTATTCTTGAGATTCATCTTTATGCTTATGACTGCAGCAGGCGGTGCAACGTTTCTCCTCTAACAACTGATGATTTATCATTCATTTAGGTGAATACCGTCGGTACATTTAATGTTATCCGTTTGGCTGTTGGAGTAATTGGCCAAAATGAACCAAATGAGGATGGACAGCGTGGTGTTGTCGTTAATACTGCCAGCGTTGCTGCGTATGATGGCCAAATTGGTCAAGCAGCCTATTCTGCCAGCAAAGGTGCTATTGTTGGTATGACACTGCCGATTGCCAGAGATTTAGCTTCGCAAGGGATTCGAATTGTAACTATTGCCCCTGGTGAGTATTCTCTCTTTGTAAAGTAGATGGTAATTATTACTAATTAAAATAGTAACGCAATTTTTAAGTTAATGTCTTGGAATCAATATTGGAAGTGATTTAAGTAGGTTTAATTGTAATTCCACTTAAATACTTGATAGAGGCGCTTGAGTTTACCAAATTATAATTATCGAGAAACGCTTATTGCTTATGTAAAAGCTTCAGAATTTCGAAATAATGGGTGGTTAACCTTAAAATAGATGCTGATATATTATGCAATGAAAAATGTAAATTGTATTCTTATCCTGCTTATACAGCTCGTGGAAATCACGCCGAACAAAATTGTATGGCCTAACGAAATTATAGGTCGGGATATTAAAATTTATTTCATTAAATATTTGATTTATTTTTTTGGTAACTTGAACTATTTTCTTTGAATTTATTTCAGTTTATTAAACGTTTATTTTGCTGTGATTCTCAATAAGGCTAAACTCTACAGAGACAGAGTGAAGTCCAAAAAGATGGCCAGTACAAAACACCTCTGTTTTCCCTTTCCAATGCTAGCACAACAGTTTAAATTGCTGTCCAATAATGGCATACTTTTTCCCATTGCGTGGTCAGTATTTTTCCCGAATACGCCTTTTGGTGGTATTAGAAAGTGGGCCCTTCGGCCAGAAATTGAATTTTCGGATCAAGCAAGATAGATTTTTCGTTTTGGTAACGCTGATGAACAGTCTTCGATATCCCGGGCAAGATATGACATTAGTTTTTTCTTACAAATTTCCATCATAAGATACTTAGTCATTAGGAGTTTGAAGGATTAACAGCTACACTGTCGAGGTTTACAATAAAACAAAAAAATGGTAAGAACGAGCCAAGTCTTGCTTAGGTGAATAAACGAGGTAAGTTCCGACTTGGCGTAAAAAACAAGCTAAGTCCACGCAGCACATAGTCCTCTCCCACCTTTCAAAGCTAACAAAGAAGGAAGGCTAATAGGTAG
Source organism: Artemia franciscana (assembly GCF_032884065.1). NCBI lineage: Eukaryota > Metazoa > Arthropoda > Branchiopoda > Anostraca > Artemiidae > Artemia > Artemia franciscana. The sequence goes on from NC_088875.1 coordinate 28,074,263, forward strand.
CGTCTTTTTGAAAGTGGAATCACTTGAATATTTTCGACCTCTATTATTAGTTATTTTTTGGGCCTATGGCTCTTCTCATATCCCTGTGATAACTTTTTTAGCAGAAAGGTAGACGTCTTGCAACTTCGTGAACTGGAATAAAAAAAAAAAATTAAATAAAATATGATTGAAGGAGAAAATTGGGCTTATGGGCCAATTCTCTGAGCATGCGTGAGTTTGAGTCGGAATCACGTAACAACTTACATATTTTTGATTGACCACAAAAATTAGTCCGTGGTATCCGGGATATGTTGACTGCCCCTTCCATTGCTAGCTTATAAGTACAAAGGAAGGCACGTGGCAACTTGGTTGAAGCGGGAAAACTGTTTACTTGTAAGGTAGGCATCATGCGCCTTGTTTGAAATGGAATCATGGATATTTTCTATCTATACAATTGGCGAAGCAAACTGGTCCCCTTTAATGGCACGCAGCCCATTCGACAACCAGCTTTTTATTAAAAATTTTGGCCTTTTACTGCTTGTTATAAACCAAATCACGCTATGACGTTTGATCTGAATGATAAAAGAAGCAAAGTGAGTAATGGCCCCTCCAACAGACCCCAACCCCTCCCGTTTCTCCTGTTTAGCAAAGAAATCAGTATACTGTATCTTGTTTAACCCAGTATCATGAAAGGATTTTCACTCTATGATTGTGGGGACCAATGTAAGTCCCTCCAAGCCCACCATGTGCTGAATAAGTAGGCCATTGACTTTTACTGAGGGGTCGGAATTTATGAGGCATCTACCTTGGGCAAATTGAACCATTTACGCTGACATACATCATTCTCTTGCCTTTGCACTAAAGGGCTCAGGTTTGCTTGAAACTTACTGGTTGAAAAATGTATGCTAAAGATATAGAGAGGACGTATTTTCATAGGCACGTTTGACCTTTGAGCCCATAGTTACATCCAAGGAACTTTTCCTATGAAGTTTTTCTTTTCTGGCCAACGCTAGCTGGCTTCAAAATGACCTCTTGGTTCTTAATACTTTTTCACAGAATTATAAATGATTATCTACCTTGAGACTTTCTACATTGCAACGTTTTCTTTTTTATCGAATTGTTATTCTTAAGCTTCACTGTATAAATGCTTGTATAAGTCTTATATTTTGGGTTAGAAGGTGAGAATCGGCTATCGCAACTTTTGCTGTTTGGTTACCAAATTTTCTGTTTCTGATGTGTATTTGAGGCTGAAAAATATTTATGTTCATCTGCATCACGGAGAGTGACTTGAAAGAACCTAAACTGCTACTGCTTCCACTGACGACTCATTGAAGGAGCAAGGTGCCTGAGGCCAACACTTCCGAGTTCGGTTCCCTCCGTCCCGTTCTGTTCAAAGCTTCCCTATTTATTCCAAGGAAGTTCCAATTTAATTAGGATTGTCCCTTATGATATTTTCCCTCCCCATTCAAGGACGACCTACTTTTCGCTTGAACCTAAATGGATGGTCCAAATTTTTTTTTTGCAATCGGATTGTTTATACTCAAAACATGGCCTAGTCATCTTCTTCGTCGGCTAGTTGTTATTGCTTTGAGAACTGTTATTATCTTAGCTTCGATATTTTGGTCTTAGTTTAAAGACTTATTTCTCTGTTCTTCCAAATTATTTTCAACTACAAAACCTCCCTGTGTCTTGGGTATTCTACTTTCTAAATCTTGAGAGCATCCACCATGTTTACTGATAAAGCCTCCCAGGTAAAGCTCGGATAGTAAAGCTATCCACTTGATTAATTTCCTTTTTAAGTCACATTACTTCCTCTCTCACCAAGTACTTCCAAACTTCAAAAATTCATTAATTTGCTAAATATTTTGTCTAAGACTGTCAAATCATTTGTATAATCTAAATTTAAAATAGCTTTAACTGAAGTAGCTTTGATACTAGTTCTTTCGTAGCCTTTGCTATCTTTTTTAGGACAAAGTCCATCAAACTAATCCTAAAAAATGGTTAAAGAACCCAATCCAGCTTTACTCCCGATTTTAAACCCAAACAGCTACTAACCTCATGTCACACCTTAACCGCAGCAAAGTTGTGCTTGTACATATAACTAATCAATTTAATGGACTAGTTTGGTATACAGCCCTACCTCGCTATAAGACTGCTCTTTATACGGCATTCTGGTATGACGGCCCTCTTCAACTAAAGCACTTTTTTTGATTTGCGGCCTAAAATGGTTTGCTATAAGGGGAATTTTTTTTTCGATGTACACTCTTTTCTATTTCCTCTTGTTTACGGGCTTGTTTACGGGCGTTATTCAGTCTGTGCTCTTCAAGTAGGTGGTTTAGACTTGTCTGTGGGTGTTTTATATACATATTTATTACTGATTGTTACCTTTTTTCCTGGTGCATCCAAACAGCTAACATCAAAAATTTGTTCAAAGATTTTTCCTATTTCGAACAAGGAATTAAAATCCTCCTATCCTGACGTCGAATGTAGCGCTAAAGTTTCTCGAGGATCTAATTCATCTATTAGCTGCTATAAATCACTGAAGAACGAAATGGAAAAGAAGGCAAGACAAACAGCGTTTGAAAATCTTTTTCAGCCAGGCCCATGCTTACCAGCGAAAAATCATGACGACAGTGATTTGCAGGCTACCATTTCTTCATCACCTTCAAGTTAAAGCCATTGAAAAAAAACTATATATGTATACTACTACTACTAATAACTCACTGCAGCACCAAGCCGCCTGAGGCCAACACAGTCACGCGCGCTCCTCCTCCAACCTAATATATTTAAAGCCTCCCTCTTTACACCCTCCCAGGAAGTTCCCATTTCCTTTAAATCTTTATTTATGACATCCTCCCAACCCAGACAAGGACGACCTGCTTTCCGTGTAGCCCTAGACGGTTGGCCATGTATACATATATGTATACATGTATGTATATATGTATACATGGACACATTTCATGCGACATGAAGTTTTTTCAGTTTCGTTTATAGGCTATTGTTGGTTTTTGGAACCTGTTGAATAATTGATTCCTTATATGGCTTTTTGAGGCGTCAGCCTGCTCTCGATTCCTGGCAAATTGTTGTCTCACATTATCCTGTCCCGAATACAACGTCACCTAGATGAATTCCTGCGTGGTGAACAGCACGGCTTCCGCCCAAACGATTTTGCACGGACCTGATATTCACCCTGCGAATGGTCACGGAGGAGAGCTGCGAATGGCGCAATAAACTCTACATGATCTTCATAGACTTCGAAAAGGCGTTCGACTCATTAGACCGCCAGTCACTCTGGAAGCTCCTTCGCCACTATGGTATCCCTGATATCATGGTAAATCTCATCATGGAGATGTATGAAGATACAACCTGTTGTATGAAGACAGCAGAGGGAAATTCACGCAAATTTTCCATCCTCTCCGGGGTGAAACAAGGGTGCGTGCTATCCCCGCTACTGTTCGCAATCCTCATCGATTTCGTACTGAGGAGCGTCGACTCAACTGGGCTACGCCTAAATGATCGCCTGCTGAGCGACCTAGATTTTGCTGACGACATTACCATCCTCGAAACCTGCAAATCACGGCTCCAAGCGCTGCTCTCGAGCGTCCAACAAAAAGCAAACGTTTTTGGACTCAATATCAACGCCAATAAAACCAAAGGCATGGCAACTAGCGGTTCACCTATGAACATCAAATGTGGTGATAATGACGTGGAACAAGTGGTCCATTTTAAATATCTTGGCAGTACCATCGAGAACACGGGATCTACAGCCAAAGAAGTCATCGCCCGAATTGGACAGGCTAGCAGCATCTTCAACAGACTCAAAAAAGTTTGGAGATCGAGTACCTTCTCTCTCCGGCTTAAGCTCCGCCTGTTCACAGTAACGTCCTGTCCGTCCTCCTCTATGCATCTGAAACATGACATCTCAACCAAGAACAAGAGAGGAGAATTCAGTCGTTTGAAAGCATGTGTCTACGTAGATTTCTTGGCATCCATTGGACCCAGAAGGTAACGAACGAGCACATTAGAAACATCACAGGTCAACCGTCCCTCATCGAGACCATACGTAGGCACAGGTGGAATTACCTCGCGCATGTTCTGCGCATGGACGATTCCAGAATTCCCAAGTCTACTTTTTTCTGGTTGCACGAAGGCACCCGACAAAGAGGAAGACCCAAAAATACACTCCGTCGTACCTACAATAACGACCTGCGGCACCTTCACGCCTCAATAAAGCCAAAGTGGGAAGAAATCGTCGCAGCCGCAAGTTTCAGAGACGACTGGAGACTCTTCTTGGACGCCCTGGGTGCCTCTGGAGGAACAGGAGGATCTAAGGTCTAAAGTATATGGCTTTTTGCTCTGCGGCCAAGTTTTGTAAAACATATCTAGGCTGCAAAACGAGGTATAGGTGTACTGGACAAGAATGCTCTAAAGTTTTTGATCGTCTGAATCGAATGTCTGACAATAAAATATAAAACTGAAAATGAAAGGAGTTTGATGATTTAGAAACTTCTCAGTTATTAATCTAAATGTGAAAATTTGGTCAACGAATCCTCTCCTTTTTGTGGAACCGCAGTGCTCTTCTCTTAAAACTTTATCTACAATATCTCTTAGTCTAGTAAACATTATGATACTCAGTAATTTGCCTCCTATAGAAATGAAGTTAAAACCTTTGTAGTTACTACCCTCAGTCTTATCATCTATCTTATGAATGCGTTTAATTGAAGTTTCCCTAAATCACTCGGCATTTCTCCTTTATGAAACATAATATTCATAATCTTCAGTATCTTATTTCTAACTTTGTTACCAACTTCATGAAACAGTTTTGTCGATCCGACCGGATGTGGCTGCTACGTTTCACTGTGCCCAGACAAAAATATTTTTCCAAATTTCATTTATTACATGATTCTGTGTATGCCGCTTTTCAGTTTAAATGTTACTTTTTAGTTTCTTCAAAACCTATTAAAAAATATGCGTCTCTAAACAGGGTCACTTAACCTCTTTCGCCTTATAAAAACGGGAATAAAGAGGGATGGGTTTACCGCTTAGCGTGGGAGCTTAGCATAGCATGCAGTTTATAAAGCTCATTAAGAATTTAGGAAGGTTTGCATATTAAAATCGAAATCGCAAAATATAATCAACCTCGCCTTTTTCCAAACGGTTTTTCGCCGTTTTAATCATGATCCTAGGTTATCTTTCAAAATTCTTCCGCTTCTAAATTTGCGGTATGATCTACTAGAGATCTTCTTTTTTTTTGTAAGAAGGGTGACTGAAACCTGATGTAATCTTGCTATCAATCTGGTTTCTATACTTTGTCATTTGATAAAAAACAGTCAAGTGGCAGGATTCATTTATTGGAGAGCATGAACCTTGGGAGATTGCTGGTGAAAAGCCTTTTAAAAGTTTCTTTTTGTCTTTCAGGTCTTTTTGATACGCCTCTGCTGCAATCACTGCCTGAAAAAGTGAGACATTTCCTTGCAAAAACTATTCCTTTCCCATCAAGATTGGGCAAACCTGAGGAATATGCACAAATGGTTGAATGTTGTATTCGCAATCCCTTGCTTAATGGAGAAGTGATTCGATTAGATGGTGCTTTAAGGATGATGGCGTAATTTCTTATATATTTTAGTTATTCCAATTAAAGTTTATGGTGGAGATGTTTTGGGGGTTCTGTGCTAATCCATGGAGTATCATAGTCACGGAATATTTCAAGACTTTGTTTGAATGGGGACTGTATGTGCTTGGTGAAATTCAGGTATAGTAACAAAAGCATAAACTGCGATTTTGTCGTTAAAAGAGTGAAGTAATTATACTCACAAATAAGTGGGTATGGAAAGTTCCCCTTACTCTGAAAATATATGGTCCTTCGATATCGGTAAAATAAACAGGTGCAAAATTTTGAAATCATATTTGTTTCATCAGGTTGTAGATAAAGTGAGGAAAGTCGCTTATCCACTGAGGCGTCCTAATCCAGCGCTAAATAATGATGGAGAAAGACTGAAACTTAATGCCAGATAAGATTATGTAGTTGGTACTAGGTTTATTCCTCAGAAAATCCCCCGCGGAAAATCCTCCCCGTGGAAAACTCTCCTCCGTGGAAATCCCCCCGAAAAATTCTTCCCGTGGGAATTCCTTTGGAATATTTTCCCCCATGGAAAATTCCGCCTCGGAAAAAAATCTTCCCACCCCTGGATGTTTCCCCTTTATATTCCCCCAGATAATTCTGGATTTTTATTAGACAGAAAATTGAAAGTTCTACTTACCTGTTTAAGTAACAACAAAAGATTGTGCCTAGTAGTGTGGTATTTTCTAGCATTTTGAGCGAAAAACGACAATTTTTGCCAAAAGGGTGCTATAAAGCCATCGATTGAAAACTCTTAGATATACAATTAATTTAAAATTATCAATAAACTATCCGTTTTGCTTTCCAGTTTCACAGACAGTAATACCGCGCAGTAGAGCACTTGATATTAAAGATGCACGTAGTCCATACAAAATAAACGGATAAAATAGACATTTGTTGTAAGCTTCATTTACCTAAGTTTATTCATTTGAGCCTTGATAAAATTACTTACAGTGGTGTACAATTTGGTAATAATTATTTGGGGGTGGGTGGGTGGATTTTAGTGTAGGTGAGAGGAGTGTACTTCTATTCTCAAAAACTGGGCTTTCATACCCAAATTTTCTATCTCTCAGTGAACCTTAAGATGTTTATGGAAATTGATTTGGGGCAGGGGATCACATTGGGGATGAAAGCTTAGATTCAGATTCCTACCAGTACAAAGGTGGAGAAGTTGAGGGACGATGATAAGCAATGCCTGGAAAATCCTCCTTAGTTGTAGAAATTTTGTAAATGAAAGAAAAAATCTGTTTTTTCTTAATTGACAGAGTCTTTCTCATTGGTTAAGAAACACATATTTTAAATCTTTTGGTTTTTCTCTATAAGAGACCGGATTTTGGTGTATTTTTTGTGAGCTGGACAAAATTTTCAGCAATTTTTAATTGATAGATCAAGCTTCGTGCAAAGAAATTTTATTCAGGCTGTTGTGTAACATCACAGTTAGCGTGAAACAAATCGTACGAGTTTTCCCTGTAGAACACAGTCACTTGTGCTATTCTGTATATGCAGCTAATGAATAACAGTTGCTGCAGTAATTAACGGGGCCTTGCCATCGACGGTGTAGTTATGTCCAAGGCTTACTTCACAACTGAGGCTTGTTGAAGTCTAACTACTTCTGATGTATGTGTCGTGTAAAATACCGAAATCTGGTAAATGTCACCATTCACCAGTGAATGTCACAATAACACATGCACTGATTCAAGCTTTTGTTTAACCCTATGTGTCTAAATTTATGGATACTGTTATGATTTTGGTCCTCAAGCATTTTTTAGAAGAAAGATATGATCCTTGTAAATGCAGATGTTTTTTACCCTGGCGACCGGTTAGTCGGAGAATCGAACATATCTGGCTCTGAAATTCCAGTGTTCAAATTTTCAACTATTATATTAGTATATTTGATATATATATATATATATATATATATATATATATATATATATATATATATATATATATATATATATTATATATGTATATATATGTATATATATATATATATATATATATATATATATATATATATATATATATATATATATATATTATATATATAAATATACATATATATATATATATATATATATATATATATATATATATATATATATATATATATATATATTATATAAATATATATATATATATATATATATATATATATATATATATATATATATATATATATATATATATATATATATATATATATATATATATATATATATATATATATATATGTATATATATATATATATATATATATACATATATACATATATAATATAAATATATATATATATATATATATATATATATATATATATATATATATATATATATATATTATATATATATAAATATACATATATAGTATATATATATAGACAGAAGGAGAAAAGGAAGACTGTTTTCCTAAATTAGTGATTAATATAGACAAGCACTTGAATGAGGCCTTAACCCTACTCATCCATACAATCACATAGGTCAAACAGCATAGCCACACACAATCAAACAGTTCGTGGTAACGAACTGTAGTAAGGAGCGACCCGGCTCAATAGTAACCAAAACTCTAAAAAATGGAATTTTGATACCAATAGCTACTTCAAAAGAATCGCATTTTAATGCTGGTTTTAAATATATAACTTTCATCAAGTTTAGTCTTACCCATCAAAAGTTACGAGCCTGAGAAAATTTGCGTTATTTTAGAAAATAGGGGGAAACGCACCCTAAAAGTCATAGAATCTTAACGAAAATTACACCATCAGATTCAGCGTATCAGAGAACCCTACTGTAGAAGTTTCGAGCTCCTATCTACAAAAATGTGGAATTTTGCATTTTTTGCCTGAAGGCAGATCACGGATGCGTGTTTATTTGTTTTTTTGTTTTTTTTTTTTTTCCCAGGGGTGATCGTATCGACCCAGTTGTCCTAGAATGTTGCAACAGGGCTCATTCTAACGGAAATGAAAAGTTCTAGTGCCCTTTTTAAGTGACCAAAAAAATTGGAGGGCACCTAGGCCCCCTCCCACGCTAATTATTTTCCCAAAGTCAACGGATCAAAATTCTGAGATAGCCATTTTATTCAGCGTAGTCGAAAAACCTTATAACTATGTCTTTGGGGACGACTTACTCCCCCACAGTCCCCGTGGAAGGGGCAACAAGTTACAAACTTTGACCTGTGCTTACATATAGTAATGGTTATTGGGAAGTATACAGGCGTTTTCAGGAGGATTTTTTTGTTTCGGGGGAGGGGTTGAGAAGAGGGGGATATGCTGGGGAACTTTCCTTCGAGAATTTGTAATGGGAGAAGAAAATTTCCATGAAGGGAGAGCAGAATTTACTAGCATTATTTAAAAAAAAAACAATTAAAAAATAAAAGTGAAAAAGCTTTTTCAGCTGGAAGTAAGGAACAGCAATAAAACTTAAAACAAACAGAAATTATTACCAATATGAGGGGCTCACCTCCTTCTAATACCTCGCTCTTTACGCTAAAGTATTTTCGGTAATTTCAACTACTTATTCTACGGCTTTTGTGATTCAGGGGGTCATTCTTAATGAATTGGGATAAAATTTAAGCTTTAGTGTAAAGAGCGAGGTACTAACGATGGGGCGAATCCCCTCATATATGTAATAAAAACATGAGAATACAAAAGTTCTTTGCGTAAGCTAATTTATAAGTTACGTAAATCTTTTACCAATAAAAAGATTCGTAAAAAATTAAAAGTTCTAGTTGCCTTTTTAATTAACCAAAAAATCGGGGGGCAACTAGGCTTCGTCCCCCGCTCTTTTTTTCTCAAAATCATTCGATCAAAATTATGAGAAAGCCATTGAGCCAAAAAAAAAAAATATGCAAATTTCGTTTTGATTATTCCTCTGCGGAGAGCCAAAATCAAAACATGCATTGATTCAAAAACGTTCAGAAATTAAATATAAAAAAAACAAGTTTTTTCAACTGAAAGTAAGGAGTGACATCAAAACTTAAAACGCACAGAATTACTTCGTATATGAAAGAGGCTGCTTCCTCATCAACGCCCCGCTCTTTACGCTAAAGTTTTCTACTGTTTTAGAAAGAAGAATTGAGAGAAAGAGTCAAACTTTAGCGTAAAGAGCGGGGCGTTGATGAGGAAGCAGCCTCTTTCATATACGAAGTAATTTCTGTGCGTTTTAAGTTTTGATGTCACTCCTTACTTTCAGTTGAAAAAACTTGTTTTTTTTTATTTAATCAACCATAAAGAATAATCCATGGACAGGCAGTTATGTCGTCAATAAGTATAAGTCGTCATTTACCAAACAATAGAAAAAATAATAAAGACAAATAATCCAGAGGCAACAACCCAACACAAGGGCTCATCAGGAGAATCGAGTTAGCTGTCAGAAAAGTACTTTCCAAAGCAAAGAATGGGATAGACAGCGACGGTCTTACAATAAAACACCTCAAGTACCTACCTGAATGCTTCTATTCCTAATCTTCAGCTTATCTTCCAGATGTGCATCACTAGTGGTTTTGTTCCCAACACTTTCCTGAAAGGGGTCATCTTGTCTATCACCAAAAATGGAAAAGATCCAAACGAATGCAAATCTTATAGACCCATAACCGTGTCGTGCATCTTGTGCGCAGCTTAGATACCAATATACAGTTATGAAAACTCGATTTATTTTTGGGACATTGCGCAGTAGCGATGCTAGCGGCTGGAGACAGGAAACTGGTATTGGTATATAATTGGTAACAGGAAACTGGTATTGGTATCTAAGCTGTGTATGTAACAAAACAAAATTGTGTTCCCGCCTATCGTGTTGTAGTAAGATCTACGCGTCGGACTGCGGGCTTGGAGGAGGCGCCAAGTTCAGAGCTCCGTGCCAAAAGCTTCTCATTGGCAAGATAGAAGTTTTCATAACTATATTGGTATCTAAACTGGGATCTTGTGCAAAGTGTTTGAATATGTGATCTTCTCTGAGCTTGATACTGGACGCTTTGGGACAATCAGCTTGGATTCCAGAAAGGTCTCGGGTGCCCAGAGGCTCATCGCCTTCTGGCTAACGTATTTATAGCCTCGGGAAGAAATAAGTCGCCTCTATATATGTGCACTATGTATACAGCGAAAGCTTTTGATAGCGTCAATCACATGCAAGCAATAAATGCTCTACTGCACAATGGAGTCAGTTCGAGTATAGTGAATACCCTGAAATTTCGGTACGAAAATTCGGCTGTGTTGGCCAAATGGAAAGGTACAATTTCAGATCCCGCAAAAATTAGAAGAGGTGTGAGGCAAGGTAGCGCTCTTAGTCCTCTTATTCTCAAACAATAACCAAAATTCTGGACCGTATTTCGTCCTCTTTCCTATTGCATGGTACTGACCTGTCTTACTTGGCATACATTGATGACGTCCTTCTGCTCAGTAGATCTAAAGCAGACTTACAAGACAACCTGAATCGACTCCTAGGTGACTTTCAATCTATCGAGCTTTCTATCAATATTGATAAGTGCTAATTTTTGACCTTAAATGCACCGCAAAGTGATTCTGTCACTCTCGAAAATCATGTTGTCTCGACGTCATCGAAGCTGATATATCTTGGTATTATGATTGTAGAAACGATCATTAAAGCTAGACATGTAATTGTTAAACAAACAACTATCGTCATTAAATATGCTTATGCGTCCTTAGTGCCGAATCGCGGACACTACTCCAGGAAATCTCTCGCCTTGATTTATCGTTCATTGTACCTACCACACATAACCTACCTCGCCGGTATATCCCACATACTGTCAGTGACAGACAATAAAAAATTCAATAAAAACCGTACATGTCCTTGTTGTTATATCTTTCATAGACCCTTTCAGGATTTCTAAGTAGTGCCTAAAACTATTAAAGTAGGTGTAATAGTCGTTTACTGTCATAATTACCCTGACAGTCCTAAAAAGAATGGTTACATTATCAAGATTTTTTACGATTAAGATAATGCTATTTCGGGGTAACTAAGAGGTTACCGAGACCGTCCAAATTAAACTAAAAGAAAAATAACTGAATGATGAGACTTATAAGCAAGATAATAACAGAGCTTAAGGTTGGATCTTAAGTTCCCTGAAATTAGAGCCTCTGTGATGTGACATGTTAATTGTCTCAATAACCTCTGTGATTCTCAACTTGGGTGGGGGGTTAAATACTTTTTGTAGGAAACCGTCCTGCTGGTGTATGAAATGATCTATAAAAAATAGAAGGCAAAACCTTGCACGTAAGCGTAACAGATATGTCTATTTATTTTCGTAATAAAGCTATTGTCTAGTTGAAAGGACACTGATTTGATGGTTTCTTACCAACAGGTTTCATTTCACTGAACTCCCGGCGCTTCTGGTTAATATATAGATTCTTTAGACAGCCAATAAACTTTGATGAGCTTTCTTTCGTATTTCTTGTCTTATTGTTTCCTCCGATCCAAAGATCCAAAGATGAAACCATGTGAAGATGAATTTTCTTTTCGGTAATCATAGCTGATTCAGCAAATTTATTGTCCACGGCCAGTATTAGCATGTTTTTAATCTTCATTGCTGCAAAGCAATAGAAGTATCAAGAATAATTTGCATTAAAAATATATTTTAGGAAAAAATTCCCAAGGAAAAGTAAAGAGCGATATTATAATCTAAAGTAACCAGAAATAAAAGTAAAATCTAAAACGACCACATTTTTTTTTAGAATTAATAAATGGAACCTTAAACGAAATTCTTGTGACGGGTTTTCAAATAAATAAAAAACAAATTAAAATAAATAATTATGTTACACTTTAAAACGACTATGAATTACAACAAATAACAGTGGGCTTACCACCCCCTTAATGCTTGTCAGTGTGAGAGTGTCATTTACGCTTTATCAAAAATTGAATGTCTTTCCTGCAGTTTTACTTTTATTGTGATGCTGAAAAATGAAAGACAGCTTGAACTCTCAAGGATTTCTTTTTATATATCATCATGTTTTGAATGAGAAGTGTAGTTTCATTAGTTTGGAACGAAGCAGATTTTTATCAATACTTTCTTTCTTTTAAATGCTTTCCTTTCAGATGCATAAAAAATCAGTTGGTGGATTATTTAGTTATTTCAAAATATTTCCCCAGCAATATTTATCTGTTCTCTGTACTCTTGAATGAAAGGGAATCAAAAGAATTTTTTGTAAAAATGCGTCCTTTTTAAAGTATTGATTGGAAAAGACATTTCCAGAAAGAAATATTTCAAAGAAAGTAAGGATCTACATTAAATTCAAGGACGAGTAAAAATAGACTCATAGTAGTTGAAATTTGAAACAGACAGAAATTACTGTCATTCAATAAATGAGACCTAAAACGAACAGTGTAATTGACTCAAACTTAAAACAAACAGAAAAAAACAAAACGGGAGTGGGGCTAACGTCCCCTAAGCATTCAAAATAGAACGACGTTATTTGCCCTATGCTGGAAACGATTCGTATTTCGAGCAGTATGTTTTTATTTGTCATAACGTCTACAATAAAAAAATAAACAAAAGATATCTCAAGGCTAATCAAGGTTTACAAATAAGGGTTATGTTACCTGTCCCCTTACGTCTTTCTTAAAACCAATAAAGGGTTCAATGGTATTTGAGGAATCAACATATATTTTGAACATGTTTATTTCTGTTTGTCAAAACATCAACAGTAACAAAAAAAGAAGAAATAAATTCTCCACAAATACCAAGACTATTGAAAAGAACTAACGAAAGTAAACTTAATTGTTTAATGCATGTGGTATTTATTCTGGCGGTTCAAGCAATTTCTGATTTATTATCATTATAAAAGAAAAACAATTGTAAAATGTATCTTGTTTTATTTTATTTTTGGCTCCTTTTAGGTTTTAGTATATTTTTCTACTTTTTAAACACAACGCTCTAGCACTGCCCTTAAGTAAAGAGCCATTAGCCTTAAATCAATTAAATGAAAAACGAGTATTTCTTCAAATGAAAGTAATAGCAACATTAAAACTGAAAATGCACAGAAATGATTTCGTATGAGAGAGCTGCACTTCCTCAACCCTAGACTCCTTACGTTAAAATTTTATAGCGCTTCAAAAATATATTTTATACCAAATAAACGGTCCATTTTTCTAACAATTTCAATTCAATTCGTTTATTAACGAAAAACAAATCACACACTGTAAACTAACTACACCCTAAGAGAGCATTGCCTGTAACGGATGACAAGATTCCTTCAATCATCAAGAAAAGAAATATAAGGTAAGAAAAGAAAACAAGAAGAAGGGAAAAGAAAAGAAAACAAACGTAAATTAATAAAACAAAACATAGAGAACTATTGGTAAAAGAAATTAGGATCTAATTCAATATTTTACAATAAGAAGCTTTTAATCTTACTTTTGAACTCTGGTAGGCTATTAGCATTTCTCAAAGTATTTGGCAATTAAATCCGTATTTTTGGTCCGGTAAATTTGATTGAAAAATCAGATGACGTGAGACATCTCGTTTCTGTGAATAGTTGCGATGCATGCCGAGCATCAGTTCTTAGGAACCGGCCAAATCCACAGCTCTTCCTTTCGGTTTGGCGAATCAAAATAGGAACAGAGAAACCAATATGGTCTGAAACAATTGAACTCCAGACAATATGAACTCCAGACAAAATATGGCGAAACATTTGGATTACATGTGAAAGACCATTGTAGGGGACTGTGTTTGATTTGAAACGGAGCACAAAACGAAAATACACAGCTGAGATGCAAATGTATCACATTATCGAATAGCAGTTCACTGGAAACGAGAAATCATGGCGAAGTCTAATCAGACCGTAAGATCGTACTCCCAAAATGTCCCTGACACAGCACGACTGGTACTCCTATTATTCTGCGCTCAACGGAGACGGAAATTTGGCTATAACCAAATATTATGAAGAGGAAGTTACCAGCTGCCTTGCACGTTTTGTTTTCCAGTGCTGCGTTGTTCTGATTTCTCTGGAAAAAAACCCCTCAAAATCTCAGCCAGATGGTAGTTTTTAAAATAAGAAATTGGACAGACAACGACAGTTTTACAACTAAACGTCACAAGCACTTACCTGGAAGTTACTGTTTCCACTTTTAGCTGATCTTCCAGATATGTATCACCAGGGAGTTTTGTACCAAAGAGTTTTGCTGATAGGGGTCATCACTTCTATTGCTAAGAAAGGAAAAGATCCTAACGAATGTAAAACTTACGGGTTCACAACTTTTCATAGATCCCGATCAAAGTGTTCGAATATGTGATCTTCTTTGACCTTGATACCGGATGATTTCGGGGATAATCAGCTTGGGTTCCAGAATGATCTCGGTTGTCCCGGACTCATCACCTTCTAGCAACGTTCTACTGGACCCGGAGAGAAACAAGACACCTCTCTCTCTCTCTATATATATATATATATATATATATATATATATATATATATATATATATATATATATATATATATATATATATATATATATATATATATGTACTATGGGTTTTTTGCTAGCATTCGATAATGTCAACCACATGTAAGCAGTGAATGCTCTACTGCTCAGTACAATAGTTGGGATTATAGCGAAAAGTCCGGAAATTTTAGTACGAAAGTTTAACCTTTTATAGCAAACGGAAAGGAAGAATCTCAGATCCCGCAAAAATTCAGCAGAGGCATGAAGCAAGGGAGTGTCCTTAATCCCTTCATTTTGAAACATGCAGTCTTGAAGATTCTGATCCGGATCTTGCCCTCCCTTCTACTAAACGATACTAACCTAGCTTACAATGCATACGCAGACGTCGTCCTTCTGCTAGATCCTAAGCTGACTAAAATGGCAACCTGAATCGATATCACAGTGGCTTTCTTTCTATGGGATTTCCATCAATATTGATATTTGCGAGTTTTTCACCTTTAATATACCGAAAAGTGCTTTTATAACCATCGGGAACCACGCAGTCTCTGCAGGGCCTGAGCTTAAATATCTTGGTATCGTGATTGCAAAAAGCAATCGTTAATACTAGGCAATTCATTGTTAGGCAAACAACCATCGCCATTAAATGTGCTTATGGGTCTCTAGTCCTGAATTGCGGACGCTGCTCCAGAAAATCGCGGGCCTCAATTTTTCGTCAAGTTTGCCAGCTAGATGTAATCTACATTGCCCGTGCATTTCACGCGTTGACAACGAGACAGAAAAAAAAAAAAAAAAAAAAAAAAAAAAAAAAAGTCAACTATGCCACTGTAAGTACGCAAACTTTTTACTGTACATTCCCAAGCCTTATTAGGATTCTAGAAATGAAAAATTCGGTCTTCCAGAGCCATCTAAACAATGGTCTATCATTTGGGAACATTCAGTGCTTAAAGTTAAACTAATGAGACGTCCTTTTTCACCCACATTCAATTCAGTGTCAGTCCTTTATTTTTGTGGGAGCTAATGTGGAAGTTGATTTCTTTTTGGCTTGTTGTGCTCCGCTATAATCTTTTTTAGACGGTGGGTAGATAAATAAATATTGTATCACTCAACCTCCGAATTTACCCCACAAAATTTGACCCCCATGCATGTCAACCCTCGTTGAATTCAAACCAATGCAACTCAACCCCATGCACTCAACCCCATTCAATGCAACCCCAGGCAACTAATCACTCACTTGTGTGTGTAACTGGTTACACGTTGAGCTAGGTTGAACGGATTCGTGCATTAGTGTGTCTTCATTGAAATCTGGATTAATTGGCGGAACCTGACAACATATAACGTGTCCTAGCTGGAAATGGTTACGCAGTTCCACTCGTTGAACAATTATCGATAAACGGGTATTCCATAGCTATTACTAAGGAAATAAGGCACATTTCTTGGTCTTTTTAATTACCTATCATAAAAATGCTACGGGTATTTTAAACAATAAACAGAAAAAAATTCGCAGTTCTTCCTTATTTTCCTTCTAGAACCACAATCTCCTTTGTAAATAGAGGGGCATACTAGTTTCAACATAGTAAAGAAACCAGCACTTATGAGGTCCCTTGTAGTTGCAGTATAGCTCGGTATGCGCTTTGCATTATCTCCTCCATATTTTGGATTATGAAACGGTAAAACCAAATAATTTATTGTTTCTTTCCAAACATCTCTGAATAGGAAAAGTCTTTAAAATAATGATAAAATTTTCTTCCCTGACCCCAAATTTTATTCAAAATTTTTCTCATCTGGTTCACCTTGACCGAAGTATAGTGTTAGCTGTTCATCCTAAATATTCAAAGCAGAAGCGCATAAATGCCACTGAACTAAAAAAGATGCCCAGAGTGTTATTAGAGATGGAGGCGAATTAAGTGATTAAAATATTACCTTTTATTCTGTGCCAGCTACCATCGCAAATATGATGTTCCCTTGTTGATACGAAACTTGTTGTGCTCCTCTCATATTCACTTTTAAAATCAAATATAATAGTTCCGTTAAGTGTCATGAGATTCAAAGATACTGCGCTATTAAACAACGACAAGATGGTGCTTGTTTCCACTGAGAGACGTATATCGAATGAAATGACTATAATATCCTCATCATAGACAGCTTCATCTATAAAGATATTGATCCCATAGTTGTATTTTCTGTAGCCATGCCTTGTTTTGGCTATTTTAGTGATTAAGTTTAGAGAAAACAGGTTTTCCGCATAAGGGTAAACCAAACTGTTTGAGAATCACATCGTTTTCAGTAAAAAAATTTCAGAAAAAATTTTGGGAGCGGGCAGCGCAGACCCACTCTTATTTGTACTTGCCTTTATTTGTAGACTTAGCATTTTGGTCTTTTTTTTTAATGTTACGTTGTTGTTAATATTCAGAAAAAAAAACACTGGTTGAGATACAAATCTTTTATAAAAAGCGTAGACAACTCTCTAACTTTAAGTTAATTTAAGGGGGCAGTAGCACCACTGTCATTTATGGGGGGCTCTGTTCGTTCTAAGTTTGAACTCATTCCATTTAAATTTCTGTTTGTTTTAGGTTTCAAGGTTTCTATTCATGGATATTAGTATCCATTATTTATAGACTTGGTCTGATTTTTTGTGTAGTATCCATTTTGTTCATTTTAAGTTTTAATTTTGCTCTTCAATTTTCTATGTTTTTTTTTTGAAAAAATCTTAGTGATAGTAAGGATCAACATTAAAAGTTAAAACGAACAGAAATTATACGATACATGCGAGGGGTTACTCCCTCCAAAATACATCGTACTTTGCGATAGAGCTTTTTAAGAACTTTTGCCAAAAGCTCCTTATTCTTATTAAATGGCCCTTGTGTTCAGGAGTCGTTCGTAAATAATTGGGACAAAAGGTCAAACTTTAGCGTCAAGAGTTAAGGTATTGAGGAGCGGACGACCCCTCCCCCATCTACGGAATAATTTCTGTTCGTTTTAAGTTTTGACGTTTCTCCTCACTTTCAGCGGTAAACTTTTTTTATTTAATTTCTGACCGTTTTTTAAATAATGCCGGGAATTCCGGCTCCTCCTCCATGGAAAATTCTTTCTCTCCACGGAAAACTCCGTCAAGTATTCAGAGCATTCTACAAACTCTATTAAATTCCCCAGTGCATAATTTACCTGAAAAGTTGACACCCGGAAACTTTCCTCCCCACGAAAAGTACCCACCGTGGAAAATCACCCCAAGCAGGAAATCCGCCCTCGAAACAAATATCTGTATAATTCCCATGACAGATACAATGTGTGAACAGTGGGCGAATTGCGTAGATTATAGCTCTTTTTACAGGGACTCTGGAAGGGAAGAGGGTCATGTCATCCCAAAAGACATAGTTATTGGATCTTCAATTATGCTGAATCAGATGGGTATAGTAAAATATTCATCGGATGAATTAGGGGAAATAGGGGGCGTAAGAGGGGGATGGGTGGGTAGAATTGTCCTTTATTTTGTTTGGTCACTAAAAAGGGCACTAGAACATTTCTTTCCTTAAAAGTCGCTTCACTTTTTGGGGAAGTTCCCCTTCCCTTTTTTGAAAATTGGGAAATTTTTCCAGCCTTGTAACTTTTGATGTGTAACCTTAAATTTTATGAACTTTTTATATTTGGAGTGAGCATAAAAATTCAGTTCTTTTGATGTATCTGTTATCAAACCTTTGTTTTTTAGAGTTTTGATTACTGTTAAGCCGTGTTGTTTCTCACTTACAGTTACCACGTGCTGTTTGATATATCTCTATCAGTTCTTACTGAGGAAGTGTTCGTGTATCCTAGACTAAGGAAAGTTAATTTATCGTTTCAAATATACTGGTGTGCAAAGCAATATGTCACATACATTGTTCGAATGTTATAATGAAGCAAAGGAAAATTGTTGAAAGAGCATATTGTTTTCAATGAAGCACAAAAGACACTTTAAGTATTTTGGGTGCTTGAGGGTGAAGCATCCTCACTTTTAATTCTGGAAATTTTTATTCGTTTTAAGCTTTACTACATCATTAATTTGATTTGTGATCGTCTTAGATTTACAAGTGTATCTGACCTGAATTCCAAAGACCCACAAGCTATACCAGTTTATTGATTCGGCCATTGCCGATTATCGGGTATCGATATAATGGTTTTCCCCTTTTAGTAAGTTGGTTTCCGCCTTTTCTTAGATAATTTTTCTATGACCAAATGTTATTTTCATCGTGAAACTAATACTGAATTTTGTTTAGCTCATCGATGTGTGAAACATATGCACATGTGGTTCAAATATACTGCCTCCCCTACTTGAAAGGCAGTATTTTACGGACTTATATAAATGATATTTAATTGAGACTACAATTGATAATTAGGGCATGAGTTGTTGTAAGAAAATACTCACCAAGGCTGAGGAAGCCGCTACTTGAAGTGAAATGGATTCCATCTTCAAGTCGTAATTGACAAAAATGTACTCCTCTAGAATAAACTAACTGATCAATGGGCTGTTCACCAATGAAAAGTCTTTCAACACATCCTTTGAAACTTGTTGTGACTCCCTAAAATTAATTACAGAAAGCATGAGAAAAGGTTTTTCCCGCTTTCGTCATCTCAACATTTTATTTTTTTTTGGTCGAGCTTTTGAAAGAAAAAAAAAGATTGAACGATTGTCATGGAATAAAAACATCCAATAAAAGAAAATAATCATAGTGGGTTTCAGGATTTTTTTTTGCTGCAAGTTCTCCAACAATGTTTTCATGGATCTCACTGAAGGAATTATGACGGAGATAACAAATGAGGATTAATAATACCTGGGCAGCAAAAACAAAAGCTAACTGTTATGAATGACCTCTGTAAATTATACTGCTAGCTAAAAATCTTTTTTCATGTTAAGTCTTTGTCTGTGTGTGATTGCGTAAGAGAGTGCCGAGATACTGAACTCGGACTGTAATGAACTTTAGTCTCATTCATTTTGTTAGTTGCGATTTGTCTGTTTACGAATAAAGAAGCGATTTTTCGTATTTGGATACTTTACTGGAATAGGGATAAATTAGTCAGCAACACCAAAATATCCAATAAAAGGTAGGAAATATAATATGAAAAGTAGTCAGAAACTGACAAACAACGACACAACCAATGTAGCGTAATCCAATTCTTCAGGAAATCATTATATTTATTTTACAGTGACAAATACCCCAGTTATTAGTTAATAATTGTCTAAGCCAATTTACACAGAAAGTTGAGTCGTAAAAGTAGGGGGGGGGGGAATTTCAATTACAAATTGGAAATGCTAGTGCCTCGTTAAGAGGCAAAATTGATTAAATGGTAGCCAGTCACCCTCATGTGCCTTTTTACCCTGCGCTTTTTCCTGTTTGTAATTTTTTTTTCAAACAGTTCGTAATGAACTATATCAATGCTTTATTTAAAATTATTTCACATATCATCACGTCATAAATACCATAAACTCAACGTAATATTTAATCTAGAATTTGCCACAGCACAGTAGAGAGAGAACTCTCATTGGCTTTAGGTGATTCGAGTTCTATACACTCTGTGATAATGAATGAACACATCCTGCTGGTGATGTCATCATAGGGTATAATCTTCTTCTCACTTTGTGAAATCTGTTTCATTCCATGCTAAATTCTTCCATATAATTAAATTTTTCGTAATTCAAGTTTAGGTCTACAGGATATTGAACGTACGAGGTTATATGAATCAAAATTAAATGCCACAAGTGTATTCTCAGACTCAACCAATCAATATAGTTGGATGTCTAGTAATATTAATTTAAAAAATTAAAGTTTTTCTGAGGGAAGTATAGAGTGAAGTTGAAACTTAAAACGAGCAAAAATTATTACTACCCAGCCTATATAACAAACACAGATAAAGTTAGTATTAATAAATCAACTAATGATATTTCCTTATGTTTGTATGAATATGGAAAGTTAGCGTTTTACAGATAACGATTTATAATTTTTTTTTTCAATAACAGTAAACCAATTAAGGACACTTTTACACTGTAAAAATTGATGATTTTTTATTGCTTAATTCTTTTTGTTTAATTTGGCATCACTTCTGCACAATGTGCTCAGTCCAAAGATTGGCTCTCATTTTGATTCTTTAAAAGATGCTTCATCATTATTTTGTATAGAAGTTCAAAGTGAAGCCATCTTGATAGTATTACTACCTGGTTCAACCCCCCCCCCCCCAAAAAAAAAAATATCAGACCCGTACAAAAGTCAAACAGTTCGTGGTAACGAACTGTAGTAAGGAGCGATCCGGCTCAATAGTAACCAAAACTCTAAAAAATTGAATTTTGATATCAATAGCTACATCAAAAGAATCGCATTTTAATGCTGATTTTAAATATATAAGTTTCATCAAGTTTAGTCTTAGCCATCAAAAGGTACGAGCCTGAGAAAATTTGCCTTATTTAGGAAAATAGGGGGAAACACCCCCTAAAAGTCGTAGGATCTTAACGACACCATCAAAATGACACCATCAGATTCAGCGTATCAGAGAACCCTACTGTAGAAGTTTCAAGCTCCTATCTACAAAAATGTGGAATTTTGCATTTTTTGCCAGAAGACAAATCACGGGTGCGTGTTTATTTGTTTGTTTTTTTTTGTTTTTGTTTTTTTTCCAGGGGTCATCGTATCGACCAAGTGGTCCTAGAATGTTGCAAGAGGGCTCATTCTAACGGAAATGAAAAGTTCTAGTGCCCTTTTTAAGTGACCAAAAAAATTGGAGGGCATCTAGGTCCCCTCCCACGCTAATTTTTTTCCCAAAGTCAACGGATCAAAATTTTGAGATAGCCATTTTGTTTAGCATAGTCGAAAATCATAATAACTATGTATTTGGGGATGCCTTACTCCCCCACAGTCCCTGGGGGAGGGGCTGCAAGTTACAAACTTCAACCAGTGTTTAAATATAATAATGGTTATTGGGAAGTGTACAGACGTTTTCAGGGGGATTTTTTTGGTTTTGGGGGTAGGGTTGAGGGAGGGGGCTATGTGGGAGGATCTTTCCTTGGAGAAATATGCCATGGGTGAAAAAAATTCAATAAAAAGGGCGCAGGACGAATCTGGTCACGTTAGAAAAAAACGTCAAATTAAGAGCTTAATATACAATGCTGGGTGTTCGGAGCCTCTCTATTATGGAGTATAATTTGAAAATAACACAACTATACGAGCGATAAAACATATATACCACAACCATAACTCAACTAACGAAAGAACTGCTAAGAGATAACACAACTATAAAGCGAAAACAGGTGAAAACTAACGGGAAAATAAACGAATTAAGAGGTGGAAGGGGCCCAGAGAAAAAATATAATCCTTTTTCAATTTTGAGCCTAACTTCCGCAATTGAGTAATAATGTCAGAAGCCCCGAAATACCGAATTATTTTCTTTTCAAACAGTTCGTGGTAAGGAACTGTAGTAAGGGGCGACCCGGCTAAATAGTAAACGGAACTCTAAAAAACGGAATTTTGATGCTAAAAGATACATCAAAAGAATCGAATTTTTACGCTGATTCTAAATATATAAGTTTCAATTAATTTAGTCTTTGTCATCAAAAGTTACGAGCCTGAGAAAATTTGCCCTATTTTGGAAAAAAGGGGGAAACATCCCCTAAAAGTCATAGAATCTTAACGAAAATCACACTATCGCATTCGGTATATCAGATAACTCTATAGCAAAAATTTCAAGCTCCTATCTAAAAAATGTGGAATTTGTATTTTTTGCCAGAAGACAAATCACGGGTGCGTGTTTATTTGTTTGTTTTTTTTGTTTTTTTTCCCAGTGGTCGTCCTATCGACCAAGTGGTCCTAGAATGTTGCGAGAGGGCTCATTCTAACGGAAATGAAAAGTTCTAGTGCCCTTTTTAAGTGACCAAAAAATTGGAGGGCAAATAGGCCCCCTCCCACGCTCATTGTTTTCCAAAAGTCAACAGATTAAAATTTTAAGATAGCCATTTTGTTTAGCATAGTCGAAAACCATAATAACTATGTCTTTGGGAATGACTTACTCCCCCACAATCCCTGAGGGAGGGGCTGCAAGTTACAAACTTTGACCAGTGTTTACATATAGTAATGGTTATTGGGAAGTGTACAGACGTTTTCATGGGGATTTTTTGGTTTGGGGGTGGGGTTGATGGGAGAGGGCTTTGTGGGAGGATCTTTCCTTTGAGGAATATGTCATGGGGGAAGAAAAATTCAATGAAAAGGGCGCAGGATTTTCTAGCATTACTATAAAAAAAAACAATGAAAAAATAAACATGAAAACGTTTTTTCAAATGAAAGTAAGGAATAGCGTTGAAATTTAAAACGAACAGAGATTATTACGCATATGAGGGGTTCTAGAAACACTTTAGCATAAAGAGCGAGGTATTTAGGAGGAGATAAATACCTCGCTCTTTATGCTAAAATATTTTTAGTGATTTCAACTATTTATTCTACGGCCTTTTTGATTCAGGGGTCATTCTTAAAGAATTGGGACAAAACTTACGATTTAGTGTAAAGAGCGAGTTATTAACGAGGGTACAAACCCCCTCGTACACATAATAAAAATATAAGAATATAAAAGTTTGTTATGTAAGTTAATTCTTAAGTTACGTATATTTTTTACTAATAAAAACGTTTGTTGAAAATTAAAAGTTCTAGTAGCCTTTTTAAGTAACCGAAAATTTGGAGGGCAGCTAGGCCTCCTTCCCCACCCCTTATTTCTCAAAATCGTCTGATCAAAACTAAGAGAAAGCCATTTAGCCAAAAAAAATTAATATACTAATTTCATTCAATAATTTATGTGCGGAGAGCCAAAATCAAACATGCATTAATTCAAAAACGTTCAGAAATTAAATAAAAGAAAACTAGTTTTTTTTTAACTGAAAGTAAGGAGTGACATTAAAACTTAAAACGAACAGAAATTACTCCGTATATGAAATGGGTTGTCCCCTCCGCAGTCCCTCGCTCTTTACGCTAAAGTTTGACTCTTTACCACAATTCTAGTTTTTAAAACAATTAAAAACTTTAGCGTAAAGAGCGAGGGACTGCGGAGGGGACAACCCATTTCATATACCGAGTAATTTCTGTTCGTTTTAAGTTTTAATGTCGCTCCTTACTTTCAGTTAAAAAAACTGTTTTTTTTTATTTAATAACAAAAAGGCATGAATGGCAAAAGCCATTCCTTTTATATCTATGTGGCACTTAAAGATGGTTGAACTGTATCAAAAGCCAGTAGAAATGAACAATAGCTTTTAAATGAGTCATAAAATATATCTTTACGGTGGTGGGGGCTGGGAGCTTGGGAGGGGAAGCATACAGGGAGAGTGATTGTAAACCTCCAAGAGGAGGATTTAACCATAATTATTATAGTGGTACCCGATTAGAATTGATGAAAAGCGCATGAGCAATAGCTTTTAAATGAGCCATTTCTCATCTGTCTACGATGTTGTGTAGCACACTCGTCCCATCTTTTCCAGTTGAAACATGGCACCAAAAGCGCCATTTTAGTGTCATATTTAACTTTCAGATGGTGGAATTTATAGAAAGCAGAGCAATAGCTTTCATATGAGCTATTAAACATCTCTTTGTGATGTTCTAATAGCCCACTAGCCGCATCACTTGAAAAATGGCACAAAAAGTTCCATTTTTAGTATCATGTTACACATGTAGATGGCGGAATTTATAAACAGCACGTATATGAGCTATATCTTTTAAGTGAACAATTAAACTTCTCTCTGCGATGTCTAGTAACCCGCTAGCCCTGATAGAAAAAAAGAGACAGATCAACACTTTTTCTTGTTGTTCTTGGTGGAGGACTGCTGTCCTGTACAAGATTTTCGACTATGCTGATTCCAATAGTACACTTTTCGTTTCGATCTAACGCTATTTTTTGGAGGTTTCAGGCTTTGTTTTCGAAAATAACCGTAAACTTGCTTTTGTCAATAATTTATAATAAGGAACGAGATCTTAGCTATACTAGTTTGCATAGGCAACTTAACTATAGTATAGGCTTTTACATTATATTTAAAGTTAATATACTAAAAATTCCCTTCAACGAAGAATCGAACCATAGCACATATTGGGTTTAGCTTGATGCCTTATTCTCTTAAGTTCGTCTCTTGCTATTCCAAAAAAGAAAAAAGCCGTAGGCTTTTTCCATAGGCTTTTATGAGACGATCACGTCCCATACTAAGAGTAAACTAGTAGAACCGCCTTTCCTGAAACCCCTGTATAGGAAACTTAAGGAACTTTCAACACATAAATGGGTTTCGTGGGAAATAATAGCCAACAGAAACCTGTAACTTATGCAGCTATACAACAATAAGGGCTACCAAGTAAATTGGCTTGTTTTCCAATATTATGCTAATTCATCTAGTTTAATAGGAGTCCTTTGTTTCCAAAAAATGAACTTTGGCACTTAAATTCTGAAAGATATCTTTAGTTTTTACCTCTAATTCGTATTCCAGTTGGTCAGTTTGATTAGGTGGTACACCTCCTAAGAAAATTCTTGATTTTCCTTGATTTTCACTCCTGTGAAATAATTAAGAGAAATAATTACACATATATTTACTGTCAGTTCATCACAATAACTTGTCACTCTGGGCCAAATTATAGATTACTTTCGTTCTTTGATGTTAGACTGTTATTGAAAAAGAAAGAAAAGCAATGCGAAAATGTAAATTTGTGGAATTTAAAGCAAATAAAATTAAAAAAAAAATTCCCAATTGAAAAGAGTGTGACATTTAAAGTTACAATAAACAGAAATTATTCCATATGTTATGGTATTACCTCCTCCTCAACCCATTCCTCTTTATGCTAAAGTTTGACTTTCTTGTCCCAATTCATTTAGAACAGCTGCTCCAATACGAGGGTTGCTTAAATCGTAAAGAGTGACTTTCTAGGCTTATAGCCTAGAAAGAGGGGCTGGGGAGCTGGCAATCACTTCCAAACGGCATAATTTCTGTTTGTTTTTACTTGTTTTTAAGTTTTAATGTCGCTGTTTAGCTTACTTTTATCGGAATAACCTATGTTGCTTATATTTAATTTTGGTTTGTTCTAAAGACCATATCTAGGGTTATCCTAAATGAAAAGAGAAATACCAACCCCTCAAACATGACTTTAACTCATAAAGTAAGTTTTACGCAACTATACGCACCGAAAAAAGAGCTTGTTTAGCGTATTTACTTGTTGGAACAAAGGGTAATTCTTCAAAATAAACTATACTATCCGCAACAAGAGCCAGGCTTTCATTCTCTAAGCAATATTTTTGCACACTTCATCCCATATATATGTTTATACATATATATGCAACTTTATACAAGCAACTGTGTTTCTATTTATTTTTCTTTAAATTTGTCCATTAAAATAGCTCCATATTTTTTTTTTGAAAATTGGCATCCTGAGATTTTTTAGACGCAAAATAAGGATTTAGATAAGTCACGAGTTAAGTCACAATTTAAAAGTCTTCAAAGCAATTTAAAATCTTAGATAGAGAAAACGGCTGTAAAGCAATGTTAGGGCTCCTATTTGGGAAGATTCACAGTGATATGGACGACAATAAATTGAATCTTTTTGGTTCATAACCATAAAGTAAGATCTTAAATATAAATTAAGAGCAGAATCGAAATTATGAGGTAATATTTGACGGGAAGATCCAGTAGGCGTTAACCTTATGACTTGAGGGGACCATGGTGAGTTTGTCAAGGATAAAATCATTTTTTGAAGAAAATGTGGTTCTTTTCTTCCTAGTGAAGAAATATTCTTTTTTATGTTTATTTAATTGAAATTTCAGGCCTTGAAGATGCTTCAATGAAAGTTTCAGAATCAAGGGAGCCTCAACCGTCAACAAATCGGGTTGCATTCACTTTTGACATCCTATTTATATTTTTAAACAATAATTCAGAACTTACTTTATTAATAATGGAATTCAAAATGTATTTATTTAAACTAATAGATAGTTAAAGAAATATAGCCCAGTAAAATTCTTAAAAAATAAATGGTAGATTATTATTAGTGTATATTTAAATCGGGTTTACATATATTTATACATAGTCGCGTTTCACTTGATTGCAAAAAGTGTCTATTACTTTTTGAAGGGTTATTAAGAAGCGCAAGACTTCTTATGTCCAAGGGTTTTAACTTCTTGATAACGAATATTATGCTTAGATCTATTTTCAGATTCAATTTTATTTGAAATCCTTTTTCTTAATTAGCTCACATGGATTACAATTTTTTTTAATATATTCAACCGTTTTGCTTGATTTCAACAATTCCACAAAATTGCAGTAGGCCCAAAAAAGAGAAGAAAAAACTGATAAAGGAATAAACTATGCAGTGTAACTCTCTATCTAAGGGCGAATTAAGGCATTGTAGGCTGACATCTCAAACATTTTTCAAGAATTGACAACCCTATGTGGAAAACTTTTCGAAATAAACATGAAGGAACAGGGACATAGATCAAAGAAAATACATTTCAACCACTGATTTAAAAGGAGAAAACATTAGAACACTTACTTAAATATTAACTTTATTAAATTCAAGTGGGCTTTGGCAACATGATAATCGTTTATCTTCAAGATTCCAGTATCCTCAGTAGCAGTGAATGAAATGGTGACCCATTCCTCGTAGTAATTAAAAGGGACTTCCAAATGGATAGTTTCATGATTGGCAACAGAAAATCGAAGGTGACCGTCTAGAATAAAAGTTGTGGCACTTTTGTGTAAACAGGGACTGAAGACAATCCAAAATGTATTCGGAATTATTGTTTAGAGGGGGAGGAGGAGAGGTATATGTTCTTGTAAAAATATCTACCGTGTTAGTTCTAGCGGTTAGTAATTGAAGCTAATTTTACAATCGTCCATAACGTCACTGTCACGCCTAAAGGTCGTATTTTACATTTTCACACTTCTGACGTTATTACAAAAAAGTTGTTGTTGAGGTAGTCTCAGGGGAAAAAAAGGGCAGTATATACTAGATTTATAACTACTATCATTTTTATACAATCTTAATAAGGGGTTTAATGCCAGAATTGTCTCTCACTCAATTCGACTATCTGTCTTGGCTTTTTCTACAATTAGCAGTGATTTAATACCCACAACTGTTCGATTTTAATTCAAAACGAAATACTTGGGGAACTATAGGTTCTATGACTATCTTAGCTCTATGACTATCTACCTTAGTTCTACTGCCCTAGGAATGACGCATGGACGGATAATAGATAGACATATCTATGTATTAACAAATGAACTAACATCATTTATATACAATCCTAATAAGGGGGGTTAATGCCAGAATTGCCTCTCACTCAATTGGACTTTTCTACAGTTTTCTACAATTATTTGTCTTAGCTTTTTCTACAATTAGCCATGACTTGATGCCCACAACTATTCGATTTTAATTCAGGGGAGGAGGAGAGGTATATGCTCTTATAAAAATAATCTGACGTGTTAGCTCTAGCGGTTAGTAATTAAAGTTATATTTTACGTACTGAATATTAAGCTAAATCAAAAGAGTTTAAGTGTATCCAAGTTGCCAAAATGGAACGTAGAAGTTAATTTTCCTCAAAACAAGTTTTTAAAAGGAAAATGAAGAGCTACATCGAACCATCGATTAGCTAAAATATAGTCAACATCTGAAGGTCTAATGCCTTTATTCAAACAGTTCGTGGTAATGAATTGTAGTAAGGAGCGACCCGACTCAGTAGTAACCGAAACTCTAAAAAACGGAATTTTGATACCGATAGTTACATCAAAAAAGTGTTATCTTTATGCTGATTTAAAATATAAGTTTCATCAAGTTTAGTCTTACTTATTAAAAGTTACGAGCCTGAGAAAATTTGCCTTATTTTTCGAAAATAGGGGAAAACACCCCCTAAAAGTCATAGAATCTTAACGAAAATCAGAAAAGCCGGAAGACAGATCCCTGATACGTAATTTTTTTTCCAGGGGTGATCGTATCGACCCAGTGGTCCTAAAATGTCGTGAGAGGGCTCATTCTAATGGAAATTAAAAGCTTTAATGCCCTTTTTAAGTGATCAAAACACTGAAGGGCACCTAGGCCCCCTCCCAGGCTCATTTTTTCCCGAAGTCACCGGATAAAATTTTTGAGATAACCGTTTTGTTAAACATAGTCGAAAAACCTAATAACTATGTCTTTGGGGGCAACTTAATTCCCCACAGTTCCCGGGGAAGAGGCTGCAAGTTACAAACTTTGACCATTCTACATATAGTAATGGTTATTGGGAAGTGCACAGACGTTTTCAGGAGGACTTTATCGCGTTGGTGGAAGAGGGTGTGGGGGTGGGTCAGGGACTGGGGGTTAACTGGGAGTATCTTTCCGTGGAGAAATTTACCATGAGGGAAGAGAATTTCCATGAAGGGGGCGCAGGATTCACTAGTATTATTTAAAAAAAAAGTTTTTTTCAACCAGAAGTGAGGAACAGCATTAGAACTTAAAAGGAACAGAAATTATTACACACAATTGGACGTTAGTCTCCTCCTCAATACCTCGCTCTTTGCGCTAAAGTATTTTTAATAATTTCAGCTATTTATTCTGCGGCCTCTGGGACTCAGGGGTCATTCTTAAAGAATTGGGACAAAATTCAAGCTTTTGTGTAAGGAACGAGGCATTGACGAGAGAGAGAACCCCGTCATATACGTAATAAAAATATACAAATATAGAAGTTCATTACGTAAGATAATTCGTAAGTTACGTATATGTATTACTAATAAAAACGTTCGTAAAAGAAAATAAAGTTCTAGTTGCATTTTTTAAGTAGCCAAAAATTGGACAGCAACTAGGCCTCTTCCCCCATCCTTTTTTTTTTATCAAAATCGTCCGATCAAAACTATAAGAAAGCCATTTAGCCCAAAAAAATTAATATAGAAAGTTCGTTTTAATTATTCATGTGCGGTGAGCCAAAATCAAAACACACATTAATCTAAAAACGTCCAGAATAAAAAAAAAGTTTTTCAACTTAAAATAAAGAGCGACATTAAAACTTAAAACAAACAGAAATTATTCCGTATATGAAACGGGCTGTCCCCTCCTGAACGTCCTGCTCTTAACGCTTAAGTTTTTTTATTGTTTAAAAAAGTAAAACTGTGACAAAGAGTCAAACTTTAGCGTAAAGAGCGGGGCGTTGAGGAGGGGACAGCCTCTTTTATATACGGAATAATTTCAGTTCGTTTTAAGTTTCAATGTTCCTCCTTACTTTCAGTTGAAAAAACTTGTTTTTTTTTTATATTTAATAGCAGCTAAGAATGGTGTCTACAAGCCTGGTTCGCGCCATGGATAGCACGTCGAACTTCTTTTCCAAATATCATGGTTTCGACTCTAATTATGATCAAATTTTTTATTGGAATTTTTTCCAGAGTGAAATTTTTCCCGCAGATTTCACAAGAATGGCGACAAGAATACTTGGAACAGTTAAAATAAATTTTACCGAAGAAAAGTGTCTGATCTAAATATCATAAATAAGCCCATTACAGTTTAGGCCTAATTTTATCTTCAATTGAAAGAATAATTTGTAAGTATAATTATACACGTTTATTATAATACATTATTTAATTGCTTAGTGATCCGGTTCTGCATTAAAGACTGTCAGTGATACCGTTTGAGACACATTTCATGGCCTTGGATTAGAATGAAGTTTTAAAACAAAAATCCAACGAGACTCAAATTTTCTTGTATTCTTACCTTTTAAATAAAGGGCGAGATAAGCATAGTTTTCTGGATGTCTTGAGTAGAATATGACACCATCTGGTCCTTCGATTTTTAATTTTACCTTGAAATTCATATTCCAATCTCCAATATATTCTTGCCAAGAATGCCATTGTTCTCCTATGAAAAGACTCAGTTATATAAATTTTTAAAGTATATATTCCCTCGGCACGGGGGACTATTTATTCCACTAAGAAGTCGCCAAAATCAAGTTTTTAGGTTTCGTACCGGCTTTGTTTATTGGTCGAAGGTAAAATGTTAGGCGCGCTAAAGCCGACCTAATTCAACATTGACTGAAAGTTTCAGCTTTGTACCCAAAACCATTTCTGAGATACTAGTGATGTACCCTTTTGGCTGTCACTATAGTATGTGTTTATTTTGTTCAACATCCAACTCAATATTCCATGGGCGTAATCAAAAGTATAAGTAGTAACAGTCGCAGTCATAAGTAATCGAACTCGCAACTAGTCACGGTTGCAGCCGCAGTAGCAGTAACAGTCATAGTAGTACTGGTTCTACTAAGGGTAGATACCCTTAGCCGTTCCTAAGATATACGAGATTCCCCATTTTAATAGCCTGGATGTACATTAGGTCAGTATCCCTTTCAACATTCCCAGAAGATTCACCTTAACACTCTTAGCTTTTTTCGACACGCTCAAGCTCAAGCATTCCTCTTTCCCAGTGATAAATCCTGTGTGGATTCATCCCTCAAACAATGAGCTTATTCAATAATAATTTACAATCTTTTTCTCGATGGGACATGGGGAGCTCTCCATTCCAGGAGGCAAGGTCATTAGACCTTTTGACTATTTTGATCAAAATATTTTTTGCATAGCTTTGATCAGTATTGGATAGGGGATGTCTAAATAGGGCAAGTAAAGGAGGAGCTGGCTGTCATCAAATTACTTTTGAAAGTATTCCTAAACACGCCTTAAAAGTTCCAGTTTAATACTTTCAGCCGCCCTTAAGATATTCCCTATACGCCCTTTTGAATAACACCTTCAGTTTTTTTTAATGATAGATATGAATGATACATCTTGTGCGTGAACAATGGAAAATCGAATAATTTAGGGTCCTTGCCTCGATGGGCTATAGGGAGCTCGGCATCCCCAGAGGCATGGCCATTAAACCTTTTGACTATTTTGAACAAATTTTTTTCTGGAAAATTTTGATCAATGTTTGTATGTCCTGAAAGATCAATGTTAGATCATGCTCTGAAAGTTTCAACTTAATACCCTCACCCGCTTCTAAGATATTGCTAATACCACCTTTTGATGACCAGCTTACATATAGTCTGTTTTGATTTTGTTGTAGCTGAAGTCGCAAGTAGTTGTAGGCACAGTCGCGAGTAGTTGCAGTCGCAAATAGTCACAATCACAGGTAGTCGCTGTCAATGTCGCAAGTAGTCACAGCTGCAAGTATTTGCAGTCACAAGTAATCTTAGTCGCACACCTAAGTTGTCGTAGTTTCAGTTGTAAGTAGTCAAACAACCGTCACTAGTTGTTGCAGTCATAAATACAGTAGCAATAACAATAGCAGTGGCCCTGAAAATGTCAAGTTAATGCACTTACATTTTCTAAGATAGTGCGGATATGTCTTTTTGATAGCGTAGTTACATTTAGTGTCTTTTGATTTTGTTCAACAAACCCGTCAACATCCCCAAAGGTTCACCTCTATATCCTTGGCCTTTTGAATATTCCCGGGACAAAAGATCCCCCCTTTCCCTTGGACAAATCCTTCATGTCAAAAATGAGTGAATTTCATAATTTGAATTCCCTGCCCTGGGAGTGGGGGGTGTATGGGTTCTCTAGAGGCATTATTTCTAGACCTTTAGACTGTGTTAACGAGATAGTTATTTAAAGGTTTTGATTGGGGATCCTTAAGGGAATGACAGCTAAAAAGGGCACAGGAGAAGGGTTAGTTGCCCTCCAACCGCTTTTCCATAGCCCCTCAATGACCCCTTAAAGTTTTAAAGTATTACCTTAGCTGTTATCTTGAAAATGAAGAAATGCCTCTTTCATAAACTGGAGGTATGCAATTTTTCTTGATTTATTACAACATACCCATTGGCACTCCCCGAACTTCCCCCTTGATTCCCTTAGCCTTTTCGGACACACTCGGAATCAAACCTTCCTCCTTTTCCTAATGATAAATCCTGGACGTAAACAATGAGCCAAGGCCATAATTTACAGTCCTTGCCCTGGAGGGTCACCGCCTCCTTGGAGGAATAGTTATTAGACCTTTAAACTATTTTGAACAAAATAGCTTTTACAAAATTTTGATCAGTTTTAAGAGGAGAGGGCATATTAGAAGGCTAATAGGGGACGATTATGCTACAATCTCTCTTCAACATCTTCCTCGAAAAGCAATGGAATTTTCAACTTAATGGCCTTGGCCGTTTCTTAGATATAGCTGATACGGCCTTTTGACAATCAGTATGCACCTAATTCGTTTTGATTTTGTTCGGTATACTTTTCAACATTTCTTTAACGTTCGTTCGACCTTAATGCCCACAATGTTTTTGGTGACCCAGGATCAAACATACCCTGATTTTTTAATGAAAAACATTATATGTAAACAGTCGACAACTTGCATATCCAGCAGTCCTCACCCCAGAGACTGAAGGGATTTCAACTACAGCTACGTAGTTATTTTACTCTTATGACTATTATGAACAAAATGCCTATCTCAAAATTTTGATTGGATGTCTTTTGGGAAATAAGGGCTTGGGAGGGGGACTGGTTGCCCGCCAGAACTGCTGATTCTTAGAAACGGCACTATAACTTATTACCAACCCTTCCATATGAAGTGGCTGTGGAGGGAAAAAAATAATAAGAATACATTAAAGCTTCATGGATCTTTACTACAGGTAACGCTAGGATGCTCCTCTGATCAGTATCCGTTGTCATTATATTTATTGTGGTTATTTATTTTAATTTCTCTTCATTTCTGGATTCATATATTTGTTATTAGTTGTTTCTGCTTGTTTGAGTTGCTGAATCAGGACAAGACTGTTTCTACTTGTCCCAATTTTTAATATGGTTCTCTACTTTTCATTCAAAATCTGTTTTAGCTTTGCTTCTTAGCATATATAGCTTGCATCCGTAAATTCACAGGATAGAGGATTTCTAATGCACAAAAAGTGTTTGATAGAGAAACCGGGCCACTGAAAATAAGGCCAAAATTGGTTAAAACCGATTTTTTTTGTTTTTAAATTTATAAGTAGTATCTCCTTTTAAGGTCCGATGAGAGCTCTATCCCTGGATTCCATGAGAGCCCTGCTTTAAAATGGAACCATATTCCGTCATTCCCCCGACAGCCTGTAGATGGGCGTAATAGGGAATGAGTTCTAAGAGACGCAGGTGAGAATTTCACGACAGATCTAGTTTGAAACGCATCACTATCCCATCATTCCGACGACAGCCAGCCGGTGCATGTTTCGTAATCGGAGTTGAGGGTGACACAATCTAGGGTGACTTGATGGCTTTATTGGGAGTGACGAAATCTCGCGTGATATTCTAGACTTCTGGGGCGCGTTGGGAATCCCCACTTGTAACTGAGCACGGCGCACTCCTGGGTTTTACGCAATGGAGGCTTAGACATGGGTGTTGCGGACTGACATCACACACGTGGGAGTTACATAATGGAGGTGACGCGTGAGATGTCACGTAATGGCAGCACAGACGTAGGATGTTATGTAATGACGGTGTACACGTGGGATTCAAGATTTAGAGATTCAAGATTTTATTTAAACTTCTGTACAACACACACAATATATATAAAAAAGGGTCAAGCCGGAGACACAAGGTCGATTGACAAAGACCCGGTGTAACAATATAGCACACCTATTTGACAGAAAAAAGAAACAAAAACAAATGCATAAAATAAATATCAATAAATCCACGACTCACCACTAGACGGGAACCCACCCACAAAACAACTGACACTCGGCAAATATCAATCCGAAAAACAAAACAAAACAGTGTGCAAGCGAGGGTGACCTATGACTGGCAACTTATTTGAAAAAAAAAATAATAAAAAAAAAATAAAATGAGCCCACCTTATCAATATCAAACAAACAACTATTCACCTTAAGATTTTTTTTTTATTACTGATTCTTGAATTTATTTATAAGGATAGAATGAAGTTGCTTTTTAATAAGTGGGAGAGATTTACTGCAGTCAATATATGGTAGATAAAAATGCCATGAACCCATGATCGAAAAATATGGCGAGAACCGTGATCTCTCAGTGGTTAATTTCAGGTGCTGCATTCTCCATTTATTACGGGTTTCATAAACATGGTCAGGTTGCTCAGGGAAAAAATTTCTCGTACGAAAGTACGGAGGCAGTTCTGAGCGGTTATATTTTACCTTGAATAAAAAAGAATGAAGAGTGAATAATTCTGAAACAGGCAAAATATTAGTTAATAAATATATAGTTTCAGTTTTAGATTTAATTGGATAGGAAGAAGGTAACGGTAAATATCTTTGCAAAATTCGAAGAGCCCGGTTTTGAAGAGTCTGTATCGGTTTTATATGATATTTGAAAGTTGCTAAATAAATTAGGGGACAATACGTAAGATGGGAATGCACCAAGGCAAAATAAATGAGTCGTAGAACTTCATAGGGGAAAAAATGCTGAAGCCTCCTCATTACACCAACTCCTTGGGAGATTTTAACGCGTGATCTATTACAATGTTCTTTATAAGATAGATTTTCATCAATAGTTATACCAAGACACCGGAGTGAAGTTACCCTTTGAATTCGAATATCTGTAGCCTGATCAATTATAGTTGAAATTTCTTTTGCTTTGTGTCCAAGTCTACTATAAATGATGAATTTCGTTTTGGCGGCATTCAATGACATAGTCAATGACAAAGATTAGCTTTTAGCCATACAATCAGCTGGGAAAACACGATTTGCAGCTTCTCTTTGACATCATCTTCCGACTTCCCTGCAAGTGTTGATCCAGTATCATCGGCGAAAAGGACATTCAGGGTGTTGGTTTCTGTTGCTGATGGAAGGTCATTTATGTATATTAGGAAGAGCAGTGGTCCCAGAATTGAACCCTGAGGAACACCAATATTGGGCAATAAGCATGGATCCGAAGCTGTTTTATTGATAGTTGTTACTTGGGATCGACCTGTTAGGTAAGATGCGATAAAATCGTGCGCTGGTCCTCGTATCCCGCCATGGTTTAATTTAAACAACAATATTTCGTGACAAATCGTGTCAAATGCCTTCTCAAGATCCAAAAAAATACTTGCCGGAATAATTTTTTTATCAAGACATTCGTGAATAAATTGGACCATTGTCAGGATAGCGTCCTGCGTACTATGTCCCTTTCTAAACCCATACTGATTTTTTGAAAAATAATCATTCGAAGTAAGGAAATTATACACTCGATTATAAAAACATCGCTCCATTAATTTAGAAAAGCCTGAAAGAATAGATATCGGTCTGTAATTCGTGCAATCGCTCCGGTCAGAGCTTTTATACAATGGTATCACCTTTGCTTTCTTCAATGAATCCGGAAAAGTTCCTGATCTAAATGACAGATTTATCAAATGACACATTACTTTATTAATACTCGGTAAAACAACTTTCACAATGTTCGTAGACGATTCATCAATCCCCGGGGAATTCCCATTTTTCAAAAGCTTACCAATATTGGCAAGCTCTTTCTCTGTTACCGGTGTTAAAAACATAGATTTTACAGAAGGCTTTACAAGGTATGTACGATAATCACATTGACCATAGGGCAGGTTATGTTGGAGCTTGTTGGCTACCGAGTGTCCAATTGACGCGAAATGCAAATTCATGTAATTAGCTATTTCTAGCTCCCTTTCAATTATATGACCATGAGCGTCCTTTATTTCTGATGGTTTAGAAGTTTTTGGTGATCGATTTAAGCATGAATTGATTAGCTCCCAAGTTTTCTTTGGTGACTTACTTACTTCTCTAAAAGAATCAAAATAAAATTTTGTTTTAGCATTACGTATTATTTTTGAAAGTAGATTTTTGTATTTTTTGAATGTTGTTTTATTTTCTTCGCTTGGGAAAGATAACAATTTTTTATAAAGACAGTTTTTTTGTTTTATTGAGGTCAAAAGGGAGGGTGATATCCACGGTTGAATGGGTTGATTATATTTTCCTTTTCGTGTTTTTACTCTGGGGCATGACTCGTCAAAAGCAGTGTTAAATTTTTCGAAGAAATGAGCCATTGCGGAGTTTACGTCTTCAGCATCAAATACACGAGACCAATCGATAATATTCAATTTATCCTTTAAACAGTCCAGATTTTTTTTGTTGATAATCCGGTGTGATATTTCTGGTGCTTTTTTTGTTTGAAGCTGATATTTCACATCGGAAATCAACAAAAAATGATCAGAAAAATCCGTTAAAACAACTTGTGAAGACGTGGCTGGTGTTGTTAAAAATATGTTGTCGATGAGAGTTGCACTAGTGAGTGAAACCCGCGTTGGTATTGTACATGAGGGAATCAGTGATTTTGATGTCATTAGAGAAATAAATTCGGTTGTTTGAGTATTTTCATCATAATTCAGTAAATTTATATTAAAATCCCCCATGACCACAACATCTTTATCGTCTAAAGATGCTAATAAGGATTCCAAAGATTGCAGAAAAAGCGGGATTGGTGCCAACGGAGGCTTATAAACGACACAAATTTGTAATTTCTTGGTTCCGGCCCGACATTCAACAGCCAAAATTTCACACAATTTTTCAACGTCATATTTTTCGAGCTCTGGCAGACGTTTAAAATGTACTCCTTCTTTCAAAAATAACCCGAGGCCACCTTTTCCATGGTTTTGTCTACTTTTTTCAATAAAATTATATCCCGGAATTTTAACATTATGTTTTGTCACATCACTGATGAATGTTTCACAAACTCCCAAAATATCAATTTGATTTCTTGGCAATAATCTGGTTAGTACATCAATAGAACTGATTAGTCCCTGTGTGTTTATAAATCCAATTCTCTTCGAATTATCTTCAAGTCTATTTATTTCATCAGGAGAAACATACGATGACGGTTTTATTTCTGAAAAAGTATTATTTTCTCTTTGGCTAAAAACATTAAAAGTTTCAGAAAGTAACGAAAGGTTTAGAGGTTTCCCCTTCAAAGCTGCCAGCCTATCGCGTCCCCCCACAACCGCAAACTTAGAATTCATTTAAAAAGAGTCGGAAAGATCCTACCTCGTGCCAGCAAGTCCGTGCGACAAGGACCCCGTGCCATTGATGAATCATGAAAAACCTGCCATCCTTTGAGCAAACTTATATTGAGTAGGTATAAATGAACAGAAATAACTGGGGCAAAAATAATGAAGAGAATCTTGAACCAAGTTAGCCTAAGTAACACACGAAAGTAAATAATCAACATCACACAAACACAAAAATGCAAAATATATCAATCAAGAGCGGAGTAGACCTTATTTTCTCACACTAGTCGCCTTTAGTGATCTTACGCTTTTTCCCACTGCGACTCTGAATCCGATTTGTATTCAAGCCACAATTTGGCACCTTTTTGCTTAAGGCGTGTAAATTGTACAGATCCATTATCTCGTAATTCCTTACCTTTAGCCAGTAATTCATTTCTCACAGTATTTAATTTGGTCGGCAAGTCCGTGCAGATCCGGACCCCTGTTCCTTTCAATTTCGATATGAAAATACGATATGATCTGAAAATACATTGAATATCTTTTTCTGAGGATACTGAGAGGAAAACTGGAGGGACGGTCGGCTTACGGGTAGACACGTTCGACTTCTGAGACATTCGGTAGCACTGTAATATTTGAACCTTATCCGTGATTTCCATTGTCGATGAGAATAATGTTGACACATTCGCGAAAACTGTCTGTTGCTGTTTTTCTTTTGATAATCCGTGGATGATTAAGTTGAGTTTACGGTCTTTAACTTCCATTTCGAGTAATTTCGCTTCGATTGTATCACATCTCGACTTTTGCTCTTCAAGCTGGTTTTCTAGGAAAACAATCTTCGAATCACGAGACTTCGATTCATTTTTCAAAATTTGAACCTCGTCCGAAATCGACGACACTGTAATAGTAAGCTCACTTTGTTTGCTAATTATGAAATCTAGCTAAAGATTTCATAATTAGATGAAATTTTGAAATATCATAAAAGAAATACTAAGCAAAGTTACATGTGGGTGTTACGCAACAATGATGGACACACGTGGGTATTGCGTGATAGAAGCGCACATGCAGGTGCTACGTAATAACGTCGTACACCGTGGGATGCTATATAAAACCTTAAGAGATTTCATGTTTTTCAAAGCATTTTTTCTTCAGGATTTTATTTTCTTTCAAGGCGGAAAACCTTTATATTCTAATAATTATTTATCTCCATTAAGATTGAATTTGAAAGGTTAATTTTCGTCCAATGACGAAAACGAAAAAACTGCGACTTTGACTGTTGAACCAGCAATCTATTTCTAATATTATGTTTTAGGAAATAGATACAACGAAGTAACTTATCCTGTTCGCGCAAAATAGAAAGATTAAATGTAGGATGTGCTGTCTATGTCTGCAATAACTGACATGCAGGGTGGAAAATCGAATACTTAAATTTGCTTACATTTGAAGTACACCTGCTTTTTCAGTAATGCTTTAGAGAGTGCATTCGGATAATATCGCTATCAAAGATGAGACAAAAGATAGGGTACTATTATGGCTAGAATAAGCTACGCCTTCATACATGACCTAATTGTAAACTTATATTAAGGGAATTCTTGAATGAGAACACCTATGTGTATAGGCTACAAGATTCTAGAATTGTATCAGGGAAATGTCTTGAAGTTTTATCCTGGACCATTAAACTTAAAGGATACACACTTTTGTATATACAAATTTTATTAATAAAAAATAAAATTATTATTAAAACTAAAAAAAGCAGTTAAAACTTAACAACGGAAAGAACAAAACGTGAAAAAAAACGAATATGGGCTGAAATATATGAAAAAAGACCCATGAAAAAGAATGGTAGGGGTCCTAGCAAGCGATTCCAGAGAGGGGGGGTGTTATTAGAGATGAATTTAATCCACATTAAGAGCTATTTCAGGGAACTTTTAATGAAAATTCCGTGTTTCATTGTGCCAATGCTATGAATATTTACATGACAGTGAAAATATGCGGCTGGCCTACCCGAGCAAAGAATTCCAGAAGGAGGGATGCTATTAGAGATAAATTTAAGCAATATTAAGAGGTATTTCTGAGAGGTCCTATTGAAAATTTCGCATTCCTTTTAACTGAGTGCTAGATTTCAGTCCTCTCACCGTCGATAAATTCATTTAACACCTCCCAACTTAACTTTAAGGTGTTGAACATGTTAGTTCACGTAGTTCACACCACCATAGCGATGGATACCCCATACCCACCCCTTTCCCCACTGATACATATTATCATTCCAAAGACATTTTTACCAGAAATTATCATGATAAAAATATGATTTATATCCAATGATTCATGTGTTTTCGTATGCCATCCCTCTGTAATACACTATGTGAATTCTCACCTCTATGTAAAAGTATGGCTGTCCCCATTGACACCCCCTCATACTTCCTAAGACATTTTCCAGAAATTTTCAAGATACAAAAATGATTTAAATCCAATGATTTGTGTTTTTTCACAAGTCATCCCTCCATGATAGACCATATCAGTCCACCCCATCATGGCACACTACGACCGAACATCTGGCACCTTCTGGTCTTCCCAAGTCCTTATTCCTTTTACATTCTCCACGTATTTTCTTCTTCAGAATATGATTTAAATCCGATTGTTCATGTTTTCGCAAGCCAACCCTCCGTGATACACCATTTTACGATTGACCGCGTTACTCTACGATTGACCATCTGGCACCATCTGAAACCCCACTCATCATTCCTAAGACATTTCCTGGTATTTTCTCGTCAAGAATCTTACATTAAATCCAATGGTCCATATTTTCGTAAGTAAACACTCCAGGATATACCATGTCAATCCTCATCACCATGCCACACTATTACTGCCCCCTCTAACCCCCTTTAACACACCCTCATCATTCCTAAGACATTTTCCAGATATTTTTTGCTAAAAATATGATTTAAAGCCATCAGCTCATGTTTTTGCAAGCCAACCCTCCGTAATAAACAATCTCAATTCTCGCCAATTTGCCACACCATGACTAGCCTTTCTGGTATCTTCTAGCACCCCTTATCATTTCTAAGACATTTTCCAGATTTTTTTGTTTTGTTTTAAAAATCACGATTTAAATCCAATGGTTCATGTTTCAGCGTTCCACCTCCAAACATGATGCCTCTTTGAACGCCACTGTGGCAAGCTGCAAATGACACTGGCACACAATAACACAATATGACATTTTTCGCACATTTTTGTACAAAAACATTCGTTTATACAGCAATCAATTGTTTCAACTGATTGAAAAAATCTCCATTAGCGTTTCTTCTGATGAATCCTTGCATTTTAGACCAGTGTGGCATAATTTACCACTCCTGATGACACACTTCTGGTGCATATTATCATACCTAAGGGTTTTGTCAACAGTTTTCTCTCAAAAATAAATTTATAAACTAAAAACGACCATCTTTTTTTAACAGCGGAAACTTGCCATTTCATTGCTACATTCTGATGTTCTATGACAATTCCCAGCCTATGACACTCAATGGCGGACAAAGAAAACCCTTTAGCAAGCACTGTCACATATATGACATTTTTCGGGCATTTTCCTACAAAAATATTCGTTTACAAAAGAATCGACGGTTTAAACTTAATGAAAAAATTCCGACTAGGGTACCTTCTGATGACTA
This sequence comes from Artemia franciscana, assembly GCF_032884065.1. NCBI lineage: Eukaryota > Metazoa > Arthropoda > Branchiopoda > Anostraca > Artemiidae > Artemia > Artemia franciscana. The sequence continues at coordinate 28,115,812 of NC_088875.1, forward strand.
CTAGCATTTGAGGTCGGTGTGGCACAATGCACCACTCCCCGATGACACCCTTCTGGTGCACATTATAATACATAAGGTAATTTCAATTTTTTTTGAAACTAATAAATGACCGTTGTTTCCATTTGAATCTGTTGCGTTCAGATGTTTGCGTGAAACTCGTTGCATGTTGATTTTTCTCTTCGTGAAATTTGTACATTTATTTTTCTCTTTGTGAAACTGATTTTGTTCATGGAAGTTATTGCGTGCTGATTTTTGTTTGTGAAACTTGTTGCATATTGATATTTATGACGCGGCATCTAACTTGACTTATCTAAACCATGTGTAGGTTATGTGTGGGTTCCGTCACGCTCGGTACAGTCCCCCAAACCAAACTTATCCTAGTACAAGCTCCATGAACAAAGTTAGTTTACGAGGACAAAAATCAATTTGAAAATTTCAAGCAGAAAAAAATTCATGTGAAACAAGTTTCCAAAAAGAAAAATTAGCACACAACCGGTTCCACGAACAAAAATTATCAATCAGCAAGTTCCCTGAAAAAAAATCAGTTTCATGAGGAGAAAAATCAATGTACAAGTTTCTCGAAGAGAAAAATTAGCATGCAACAATTTTCACGAAGAAAAATCAGCAAACAGCAAGGTTCACTAACAAAATCAGTACGTAAGAAATTTCATGAAAAAAATCAGTTTCACGAGGTAAAAAAATCAATGTACAAGTTTTAAGCAGAGAAAAATCAATGTGCAACAAGTTTCCAAAAGAAAAAATAGCACACAACAATTTCCACGAGCAAAAATCATCATGCAACAAGTTCCCTGAAAAAAAAACAGTTTCACGAGGAGATAAATCTAATGCACACGTTTTACGAAAGAGAAAATTAACATGCAACAAGTTTCTCAAACAAAACCAGCATGCAACAAGTTCCATGAACACAATCAACACGCAACAAGCACAATCAACACATTCAACACGCAAATCAATATGCAACAGGTTTCACGAGCCCAAGTCAGCATACAAGAAGTTTCACAAACTAAAATCAGTATGCATCAGGTTCCATGAATAAAATCAGTTTCACGAGGAAAAAACAAATCAATGTACAAGTTTTACGAAGAGAAAAATCAACATGCAACAGGTTTCACGAACAAAAAAAACACACAACAAGTTCCGTGAACAATAAATAGCACGCAACAAGTTCCTTGAACAAAATCAGTTTCACGAGGAGAAAAATCAATGTACAAGTTTCACAAAGAGAAAAATCATCGTGCAATGTGTTTCACAAACAAAAAAAAATCAGGGCGCTGTTGGTTCCTTGAAGAAAAATCAGCACGCAACAAGTTCCATGAACAAAATTAGTTTCGTGATAAGAAAAATGAATTTACAAGTTTAAGAAAGAGAAAAATCAATATGCAACAAGTTTCATGAAAGAAAAATCAGGTCAGCAAAATCAACGAACAAAAAAAAAGTCAGAGCGCAAAGAGTTCCTTGGACAAAATCAGTTTCACGAGGAGGCAAAAATATATATATACAAGTTTCAACAAGAGAAAAACCCTCCTGCAACAGGTTTCACCAAACAAAAATCACCAACAAGTTCCACGAACAAAAATCTGGACGTAACAAGTTTCATAAACAAAATCAGTTTCATGAGGAGAAAAAGCAGCGTACACGTTTTACGAAGAGAAGAATGAATATGCAACAAGTTTCACTAACAAAAATGAAATCAGTGCGCAATTATTTCCACGAACAAAATATCACCACCCAACAAGCTCCATGAGCAAAATCAGTTTCATGATGAGGTAAATCAATATACAGGTTTGAAGAAGTGAAAAAATCAACATGGAACACGTTTCATGAACAAAAATCAGCACGTGACAAGCTCCATGAACAAAAAATCAAGGCACTACAAGTTCCATGAACAAAATCAATTTCATGGTTAGAAAAATCAACATGCAAGAATTTTCCAGAGCTAAAATCAACATTTAACAAGTTTCACGAATAACAATCAGCATGTAACAAGTTCCAGGAACAAAAATGAGCGCACAATAAGTTCGATAAACAAAATCAACACGCAACAGGTATCATGAACAAAATCAGTTTCACAAAGAGAAAAATATATATACAAATTTCACGAAGAGAAAAATCAACATTCAACGAGTTTCACGAGAAAAAAAAAATCAGCACCCAACAAGTTCAGATAAAAACAGTGGTCTTTTTTCTGTTTATAAATTTATTTTTGCGGTGAAAAACCATTATTGGTTGCATAAACAAATATTTTTCAGAAAAATATCCGAGAAAAACGTTATATGTGTATTAATACTTGCTAGAGGGTGTCGTTTGTCAGCCATTCAGTGTCATGGGCTGGGAATTGTCATGGAACATCGCACTCTAGCAATGAAATAGTAAGTTTCCACTGTTCAAATGAAAACAATGGTCATTTCTTAGTATATAAATTTATTTTTGAGGGGAAATTGTTGAAAAAAACCTTAGGTGTGATAATATACACCAGAAGGGTATCATCGGGTGTTGTACATTGTGCCACACTGACCTTAAATACTATAAGTAATCAGAAGAAACGCTAATGGGGATTTTTGATTACGTTTATACCAGTGATTCTTGTGTAAACGAACATTTTTGCAGGAAAATGCTCAAAAATGTCATTTGTGTGATAATGAGCGCCAGATGGCGTTATGTGCCATTTGTATTTTTCCACTGTGGTGTGAATCGTCAAGGGGGTTTTTGGGATCGGAATGCTAAAACATGAACCATTGGATTTAATGAGTGATATTTTAGCAAGAAAATATCTGGGAAGTGGCTTAGAAATGATGAGATGTCCCAGAAGGCGGTAAAAAGGTTAGTTTTAGTGTGACGCAGTGTCGTAAATTGAGACGGTGCATCATGTAGAATTGGCTGGTTAAAACATAAACCAATAGATTTAAATTATATTTTTAACAGAAAATATCTCGAAAATGTCTTAGGAATGATGAGGGGAATGTTAAAGGGCGCAGTAATAGCCGTGCACAGTGGTCAGAATTGACATGGTGTATCACGGAATGTTTGCTTGCGGAAACGTGAACCATTGGATTTAATATATGGTTTTTAACGAGAAAATACCTGGAAAACAACTTAGGCATTGTGACTGGGAGGGGGACCAGAAGGTGCCAAAGGGTTAATCGTAATGTGACATGGTAGCGTGGATTGACGTGGTGCATCACGGACTGATGGCTTGCGAAAAACATGAATAATAGGATTTAAGTAGTATTTTTATTATGAAAATTTTTGGCACCTGTCTTAGGAATGGTGAGTGGGTTCCAGGAGGCAGCCATACTGTGACATGGAGGTTTTAATCGACATGGTGTAGCATGGTGAGATGGCTTGGAAAAACATGAATAATTGGCTTTAAATAATATTTTTGTCATGAAAATTTCCGGTAAAAATGTCTTTGAAATGATAATATGAACCAAAAGAGGGGATGGGGTAGTCACATATTGCCATGGTGGCGTGAATTATTTGGACTAACATGTTCTACACCTTAAAGTAAAGGTGGATAGTGTTAAATGGATTTAGTAGTGGTGGGGGGGGGGCTCAAATATAACGCTTGGTTAAAACAAACGATGGATTTTCATTAGGACCTGCCAGAAATACCTCTTAATATTGCTTAAATTAATCTCTCATAGCAATCCTCTCCACCCTTTGGCATTGCTTGGTATGGCGGGCTACCAGCATATTATCACTATGGTGTGAATGTGCACAGCCTTGGAACAATGAAATGCAGAATTTTCATTAAAAGTTCTCAGAAATAGCTCTTAATATGGGTTAAATTCATCTCTAATAATAACCCTGTCCCTCCTCTGGAATTGCTTGCCCTTTACTCTTCTATGATTTATGTTTTTTTTGTATATATTTTAGCATATGTTACTTTTTTGCCGTCTTTTTTTCCGTTGTTGAGATTTAACTGCTTTTTCCGAGTTTTAATAATGCTTTGTAATTTTTTTTATATTAATAAAACATATACAAAAGTTTTTGTTCTCTAGATTTAATGGTCCAGGATAAAACTCTAATACATTTCACAAATACAATTTAAGTACCCTATGCACATAGGTATGCTTACTCAAGAATGCCCTTAACATGAGTGTAACATTATGTGTAGTAAAGAAGAAAAGGAATAACTTTTGGTCATGTATGAAGGTGCAGCATATTCTAGCCATAATAGTACTCTTGCTTTTATTTCGTTCGTTCGTGTTGCTTAAACTTTTTTTCTGAAGATGTTCTAAAAATAGAAAAAAACCCGTTATATGGGTGTACGTTTATCCTTCGAAATTTTTTTTAATTGCCCTGCTTCTCAACCAATATTTTTTGGCGCTGATAAATAATTCGTATTTAAGATTAATTTTATCTAAGTTGCATGGGAAACGTGAGGTGTTGCGGAAACCTTTGTTCAGCTTCGCCGAGTAAAGTGTTGCGAGAGCAACACTTCGGTTTTGTTTCCTCGCTTTGATTAAACGCTGAAGTTGTTAATCTGTAAGGATCTTAAAATAAACACTAGGTACACCAACTAAAAAGTTATAAAACCCTCATTGCAACTAGCAAAAGCTGCAAACACCTCATCACTTAAGATGATTGGGTTCTTAACGGTTATATAAACTGGTCAAGTAACTCATTTATACTGTCGATCATTTGGATGGCAAAGATCAGATGGGATAGTAACCGGTTATTTTGTATTATATTTTCATCATATTTTGTTTTATTTCATTAGCTTTATCAAAAGTTTGGGCTGTATATTTGTACACTAGGAGTGGGGGTGGGGGTTAAGAATAGCATATATTGAATACAGCAATGGTTAGTTGACGCATTTAATGTAGACTATGCTTTACCACCCCGCCCCCTCCACTGTGCAAATATATAGCCCAAATTTGTTTCTAAACTATTATATATTCCTCATATTTTGTTTCACTTCATTTGCATTAATCGAAATTCACTTCCCGAGTGTGTATTACATAACCGATAAGTCCCGATGATTGTAGGCTAAGAGTCGATTATTACTTACAAGTCCCCTACATGTCTTACCACTAGAACTAAATTGATCTTATCATCAAATATACTGGAAACAAATAATATGTGCACTAACTAGAAAAAGTTGCGAACCCCTTATTACCGAAGATGATTATAAGCTAAAAGCCGACTGTTGCTTAAAACTCCCCTATATGTCTCACAATTGATATCGGCCTATTTTTGGTTTAAGTGTGTACCTTAATACTGAAGTTCTAAGCCCCTTTAAACTTTCAAACTGAATATCTCACGAAGGAATTATCGAACTTTTTTTTAAAATAAACGTCTGTAAACGCTTAGCTCCCTGTGTTTGTCAGCTTTTTTGTGACAATAATATGGGTAAAACTAAAACATAAAAGTAGTTAAGGTATCTTTGTTGTTACGTGCCAATCGGAATTATCTGTTTTGCTTACCAAATCTGACTTCACTGTGATTCATCTGCGGAAATTTTGTCGGGATGTCACAATGACTACTTCCTAGAAAATATGATTTAACTGATTTGCTTGACCTTGATTGAAATCCACTTGTCAAATGAGTCAGCTGTAAGTTGGTGTCAGGACCTTCTGTTGTATCTGAATCTGAAAGTTGTGTTCAAATTAGATTGAAAGAGGTATTTTACAACTGCGTTGCCATGAGATAGTTTTGGAGCGTGTAGGTCATTTTTCAAGCAAATACGAGTAGCATCCCCGCACTGCTTTTAATAAAGGCCTTATCCCTTCGAATCCCAGTCCGACACTTTCTTTTAAAATTTCTTCAAAACATAGGGTATTATGCCATAAGCAATGTTTATTTGTGTCTGTTGTGTCACAGAGAATGTTTTCTCTATATTGTCATGCTTAAAAACACAAGGGTGTTGGAAAATCTTTTAGGGGACTCACTAAATCAGGATTTTATTGTGTGTTATGTTTAGAAACCTACGAGGAACAGGGGAAATTTTTTTAGGATTATCTAAACATGTTGTATCACAGGGAATGTTTACTCTTATCTCTTGCGTCATAGGGAGTTTTTTTTCTATGTTGTTAGGCTTAAAAGGCTGAGGGTGTAACACAAGGGTGTTGGAAAATCTTTTAGGGGACTCACTAAATCAGGATTTTATTGTGTGTTATGTTTAGAAACCTACGAGGAACAGGGGAAATTTTTTTAGGATTATCTAAACATGTTGTATCACAGGGAATGTTTACTCTTATCTCTTGCGTCATAGGGAGTTTTTTTTCTATGTTGTTAGGCTTAAAAGGCTGAGGGTGTAGGGAAAACTTTTGGGGGACTCGCTAGATCAGGATTTTCTTGGGTGTTGCGTTTAAAAACCTACGAGTGCCAGGGGAAAAAATCTTTAAGATTTTCGTGGTTATTACTTCATAGGAGATGTTTTCTAAGAGATACAGTGTTTGTTTGCTAAAAAAGCCGAAGAGTGTAGGAAAAACCTCCGGCCCTCCCCACCAAGTATTTCCCTGGGTTGTTACCTAATAGTTTCTATTCAAAAAACCGACGAGAGCTAGAGCTTCTTTACTTTAGGATATCCTCGGGCTTTGCCTAATAGTTTCTTTTTAAACCTAAGCGACTCCCCTCCCCAAATCAGGATCTTTTTGGTTGTTATGTAATAGGATTTATTAGAGCCCGTTAGTCAAGCGGGGAAGCCCAGGTTATAAAAAAATTGATCATGGTCCAATATTTACAGGCGAGGGTGATGCAGTCGTGCGTGACTTTGCTTTAGCATTGAAAGAGAATTCAATGTGTCAACATCAAGGTTACCTTAGCAATGAATGCTTTACTCTATTAGACATTGACGGTGCTAACAATGGTGTAAAGAAACCTAGAAGGCCTAATGCTGCAGTAGAAATTACAAGGGTTGCCACCCAGTCTATGAATCAATTTTCCCATAATATACTTAAACTTGTCCCTTCCCCGGCCATTCGAGCTTACATAAATTGTAATAAAATTCCAACATGAGTTTTTTTGAAATTTCTAAAATGGCAATATCAGCAGCTATGTTTTTATTTAATTTTACACATCTTTCTCTTTCTATTGAATAGAACATTATTGGGTTCTATGATCGTGGACGATGTGAAATTCATATATGAAATGATTCTGGCACATTCTGTTGAGTCTGTCACAACCTCACAACAACTTCTTTTGCACAAACTTTCACATATTTGACAAAAGGCCAAATTTAGAACAAGCTGAAAGATCTCTTTTTCGACCTATGTTTTTGCCTCTAATCGTTTACTGAAATAAGGTATCAATAAACGTCTTCATATAAGGCTTTTGGTAGAATTGGAGAGATCTATTAATCTTTTTGACATTGAAACCGATGGCCAGCATCCACCGCAAGAGTACATGATATACAGTAATATTCTTTTTCGGAGGAAGGTCGGCAAATGAGATTTTGTTTTGAATGTGTTCAGTGCATACCTTCATCCTATACCAAAGACAAATTATAGGGAGTCATTGAATTCATAGGCATCGGTCTATCTATGTACGGGAAAAAAGTCCTTTACTGAGTCATGAAGTTCCACTGGTATTTCACCATCAATTTCGAAAAACCATCCTTGTGGTCCAATCTCCTCAGCAGCAGTAATGTCAGGGAAATTTGGAGCAGAGGGATCTTCCAGCCATTTTTAATTCTCAAACGGAAAAGAGAAGGAGACATTGCCGACGAGTAAAGAGAATTCATATCCAAGATAGCCACATTTGACTCTTCACTGTTGCGTTGTCAAGTCAGACCGGTTTCCAGGATACGATCCCCGTGAAAAACATACCCTCCCCGCTTGGATCTCTCTACAAATATGGATGCTGATCCACGTCGGTGATCAGACCTATTTTTGCATCCCTGATTTTTAGAATTAGATCCATTACCAGATGAGAAATTGAAAAATAATAACCCAAATTAAACTCAAATTCCTTGTAAATTTTATCTGTGTTTTTACAGACAATATCCAACAATGTCAATACATCACTCGCCAGGTGAATTTTACAATAATTCTCCACATTTTGACACCCTCTTTTAGACAAAGCTTTTTTAGCAAATTCATAATTGGCAGTGTTGCATTGACAGTCGTGAACTGAATCTTCAAACGCTTTGATGGACGGTGATTTTTCCTCACGCAACCTCGAGATGGAGTTGTACTACTCATACGAGTATTTACCCTTACACGTTAATCATACATTTCATCATCTGGACAATAATGTTTGAGCAGGGGGAGACTATTAAAATCATCGCTTTTTCTACTTGAAAGGCCTGACTGAGGGATTTGGGAAGAAACTATAAGAGTATAAAGAACAGATTTTATTTAAGTACGTATTACTATTTTGAATTGTTGACCATTTGAATTCTAAGAGCAGCAACTTCTCAGATGGTTTGGGAATAATGTTATACGAAAAAGATTCATCTACCCATGCACCAGCTACATCTATACCTTTCTCGAAGAGTGCCAGCACTGGTAACGAGAATTTCAAATCATAGTTGAAATTATGCATGCAAACCGGTAGAAAGTATTGCTGCCTAAAGTTTTATATTACAAGATTGATGCGCCACTTCCCGAAAGCTACTCCCTACCAACAAAATAGGACTACTTAAGTTGTTATTATCGCGGAATTTCATATCCCAACTACACTCAAAAAGTTTCCTCTTATAAGCCCAACACATATATTTATTTTTAATGACCAACTTGTCGTCAGGAGATAGAGTCATTGGATAGTTTACGTTGTGCAGCCGTGAAATTTCCTTATTAGCTGTTTTGATAAGTGTAACCATAGCTGTGCCTAAACAATCTTCGCCACCCAATGTTTCAAATATCTTTACCAATTACACGGTATTATTCGAGTCTCTTTGCCCTTGGCATAAGAGACTGCAATGGCTTCATTCTCTTTAACACAATTCAAACTTAATGGATAACACACGTCCATGAGTTTGGCCTTGGTCTATAACACCTTGTGGCTCGGCAGGAGCAAATTTGAAATTTTCTGAACCACAAGATGATATTGTCCTCAGAAACTGTATCAAGGAAGTGCTATCCATGACGCTTTCAGTGCCTCAAGTGGTGTTTTGATTTTAATTCAGAATAAAATCTAAATAGACACATTGGCCAATAGTAGTAGATCTCCACTTCATTATAGTTTCTACCCTCATTTAAAACCCGACTAATCTTAGGAATAGGAAAGAAATGTCCAATTGAATCAGGTTTACTGGCAGGCTCGTAGAGAAGCCATAGCCAGTGTTTCACTGATTCCATAGACGGAGCCTATACTGAATGGGTTCCTTCTGTTTATCTTCAAGTTCCCCCTCTTCATATTCTTTATCGTACTGTAACACCAAATCCAAAATCTTTAAATGTTCACTTTCCCTGTAAAAATGTCTATCCTCTTGAGTTTTACACAATATTGCCCCTTTAAGAAATTAGGATCTACTTTTGGAAACTCTGCCCCCTCCCGTTTACTGCCAAATCATCCAAATGTGTCTTAGTTGCATCCATTGCCTCGGGTATATGTTCAGCAACAAGGACTGAAAACTTGAAGTACTTTAGCCCGTGTCGAAACGAACATGTTGTACACCCTTAAAACCATCTAAGTCAGCATTATATTTTCTATAGTTCTTCTTCCCCCTCTTGCCTCTTAAGACAATTTATTTTTTAAAATTTGTTATATTTAAATCTAAATTTCTATAAACAAAACAACTGACCCACTCCCATTTTCTTTATGATCATCTACCCTATTAAATATACTTCCCACCCAATCCGAAAAACAACCTCAAAATTATGCCAGTCTGGGTGAAGCGTCCGCATTTCCGTTTGTATGCAATGTGTGTACACATCGGCAACAGACGCTTTCTGATTTGTGAAGACTTCCAGTACAACCTCTGCTTACCTGGTAAACTAAAATACATCCTTCTGTAAAGTATTCTCTACTACTTCTCTGTAGAGGTTTCTCCTATTTTACTCTTTGTGCTCTCTTCTTCAGATTCTATTGGTAGCATTGACCTACAATCTGGGGTTCGACCGGTAGAGGATGTCGAGCGTCTCTAACTTTCATTAAGTTTATGTGAAGAGTATAAAAATGTTTATTTACACATATAATACATTAAATGTACACACGACGAGGACAGACACAGAATAAGAACTGAATGAAATAATCTAAAATGTTGGCTTATAAACACTAAAACAAGGAAACAAACATTGAAGCATGTGACAGGAATTGGCCTATTTTAATCTGTCAGTTCCTGAAATATTCAGAATCTATAATATTAATGTAGTCATCTAGGAAGTGGGAATCTCACAGAAATTAATTATGATTAAGAATTTAATTATGTATATAACCTGCTTTTACTACTTTCAAAGTTTACACTTCTATCAGCACTTCCAGACGGTATATCATTTTGTGAAAAAGATCACCAGTTTACATATATATACAATAGTTGCTCTACGAGTAATATTCACCATGTGATAACAAACTTTTCACTCATGAAATATATAAGCGTTGGTTCCGACCATACCTGTAGTGACAATGTAAGTCTATCTTTTAATGTCCCTTTTCAATCTACTGCCAACCGCGCAGCCAAGAAATACTTTCAGCCAAACTGACTACGCAGCCAAAACTGAGTAGGAAGAAATTTACATAGTGTTGTATAAACTTACTGGCGACAAAATCCTGAGAACAGTTAAAGTGCCCTACCAGCTACTAGTGCACGGCATCCAAGATTCGGTCACTTAAAACGTCTATTGCGAGGAAATTTGCCACGCCATAAAAACTCTAGAAACGTTGGCAGTCCCATGTTGTAACGTCCGTTCTGGTTCTCAAAAACCAGGTTGGGACAAGTGTCCCCTGGTCAAACGAGCAAAAAACGTGCTAAGTTTTGGTATAATATCTGGAAGGAATTTAATAAGCCTAGATCTGGAGTGATCTTCCAACAATTTTGGAGCACAAAGAACGACCACCTAAATCTAACGGAAAAACTAAAAAGCGAAGAAGCTGATAATGTTTTAGAGCAAGCCTTAAAAAACAAGTGATATGGAAGTTCTTCAAGAGATCCCACACAAGTGGAAAAACGTGCTCATCTGACATTCTGGAAGAGGAGTGGTCAAGTTTCTACTCTACAGTGTTAAGTTCTAAATACCCCAAGTTTGAACGGGACTGTGATGAATGCTTAAACAAAAAACTCAAAACGTTGTTAAAAGTTTGAAACACATTTTTGATATGTAAAATCAGCTGTAGCAAAAACAGTCTGAAAATTAAAACGCGGAAAGACACCTGGTCTTGATGGTATTTGTCCGGATAACATAAGGCATGTCATTCACCTCTTGTTTGAGCATGCCACTCTTCTGTTCAAGATGTGTGTCGATTGTGGTGTGGTCTCAAGCTCATTTGGTGCTGGTGTTCTGTTAAATATTCCCATAAGAGGGAAAAACAAAAATCAGTGCACAGGATATGGACCAATTACCATAAATACGATATGGATAATCTGTCAGTTCCTGAAATATTCAGAATCTATAATATTAATGTAGTCATCTAGGAAGTGGGAATCTCACAGAAATTAATTATGATTAAGAATTTAATTATGTATATAACCTGCTTTTACTACTTTCAAAGTTTACACTTCTATCAGCACTTCCAGACGGTATATCATTTTGTGAAAAAGATCACCAGTTTACATATATACACAATAGTTGCTCTACGAGTAATATTCACCATGTGATAACAAACTTTTCACTCATGAAATATATAAGCGTTGGTTCCGACCATACCTGTAGTGACAATGTAAGTCTATCTTTTAATGTCCCTTTTCAATCTACTGCCAACCGCGCAGCCAAGAAATACTTTCAGCCAAACTGACTACGCAGCCAAAACTGAGTGGGAAGAAATTTACATAGTGTTGTATCAACTTACTGGCGACAAAATCCTGAGAACAGTTAAAGTGCCCTACCAGCTACTAGTGCACGGCATCCAAGATTCGGTCACTTAAAACGTCTATTGCGAGGAAATTTGCCACGCCATAAAAACTCTAGAAACGTTGGCAGTCCCATGTTGTAACGTCCGTTCTGGTTCTCAAAAACCAGGTTGGGACAAGTGTCCCCTGGTCAAACGAGCAAAAAACGTGCTAAGTTTTGGTATAATATCTGGAAGGAATTTAATAAGCCTAGATCTGGAGTGATCTTCCAACAATTTTGGAGCACATAGAACGACCACCTAAATCTAACGGAAAAACTGAAAAGCAAAGAAGCTAATAATGTTTTAGAGCAAGCCTTAAAAAACAAGTGATATGGAAGTTCTTCAGGAGATCCCACACAAGCGGAAAAACGTGCTCATCTGAAATTCTGGAAGAGGAGTGGTCAAGGTTCTACTCTACAGTGTTAAGTTCTAAATACCCCAAGTTTGAACGGGACTGTGATGAATGCTTAAACAAAAAACTCAAAACGTTGTTAAAAGTTTGAAACACCTTTTTGATAATTAAATCAGCTGTAGCAAAAATAGTCTGAAAATTAAAACGCGGAAAGACACCTGGTCTTTATGGTATTTGTCCAGATAACATAAGGCATGTCATTCACCTCTTGTTTGAGCATGCCATTCTTCTGTTCAAGATGTGTGTCGATTGTGGTGTGGTCTCAAGCTCATTTTGTGCTGGTGTTCTGTTAAATATTCCCACAAGAGGGAAAAACAAAAATCTGTGCACAGGATATGGACCAATTACCGTTTCAAGTGTTTTTAGAAAGGTCCTCGAGCTGGTGCTCTTTCCAGAACTTTTGGGGAAGTGTAGATTGGATTATCGTCAGTTTGGATTCTGTCGAAATCTAAGTTGCACGTTTGTACATAGGATTTTAAAGAAAACTATTGACAAAACCCACAAAATGGGATCTTTACTCTTTATATGCAAGGTAGAAATTTCAAATGCATTCAATTCAGTTGTACAGTCTCAGGTGCTCCTGACATTGCTCGAGTATAGTGTGAATGCTCATGTCGTAGCACTCTTTTCTTTCTGGTACTCACGCAGTTTTGTGAGATTTAGATGACAGGGGATCGCCTGAGCAGACCGATTAGACTTGTTTGAGGTCTTGGTCAAAGATCTGTATTAAGCACCATTCTTTTTAATACCTTGCAATCTGGAATAAAAAAAACGTTGTTGGAGGATTCAGCATCAGTCTATGCAACCTCAGCCTGCTTTCGAATGGTGACGACCTGGTTCACGCAAACTGACAGAATAACACTCCGGTCTGTATACTGTAAATACCTCTAGTTGTTGCTTCGATACCCGCTCCACGAAAGAAGCACAATTTTTCTAAGATATCATAAATGGTTGACCCAACTGCCGTTGTGCCGTCTACTGAAACATAAAAGTTTAGAAGAAAAGGCGATGGAAAAATTGTTCAAGTTCTTGCCTCTCCTGATCCACGAGTATGAATGAAGATGTAATTTCTTGATTTTGTTCTTTGATGCTGAGTGTTCTTATTTTTATTTTTCTTCTTTTGTATTGCACCGCTTTTCTCTTTTTTGTATGAGCAGGTAAAAATAAAATTGTAATTATTATTAAAAAAATAGTTTTAGTGATATGGATGCTTTTACACTACCCCGTCTACCTGCCTCCTTAATGTGTTTCTCGAGTGCCCAAATCTTCCTGACATAGGAGCGTGCTACGTCCACGAGACCCGCATGGATACTACCACTTATGAGAGTATTGAAGGGCTCTCCAAACTCAGCTCTAAAAACATAAATGTTGCGCAAAGCGGTATCCACTAAATAAAAATACAGCAAAAAGGGGGTAACCCGACACCCCTTTGTTCTTTTCTCCCCATATCACCATGAGGGGTAGGCGCCTGTTCTTTCAGAACCCTATGGACCTTGTTTCTTGGCACTTGGTTTTAATAGATTGTCTAAATATTCACTGTCGAGGCCAAGATCTATCACAAAAATGTCGACATCAAAGTTGGGGGAAAGTATACTAATAAGGCTCACCCCTACTGTAATGTCCTTCACGTTCACTGTTCTCCTGGGGCTTACGTGTACTGTTGCGGAATTTGGATGATAATGTTGGTGTATCAACCTAAAAAATAATAAGAGCTTATTAGCGTATTGAAACACTTCATCCTGTGAAAAAATTCATATTAGCTTGAGAAAAAATAGTTAAGAGTGAGCGATCGGATGTATTAAAGCTACACTACCAGTTAGGAATTTAAAGACCATACATGTACCCCCAAAGGCATCCTTAGGACGTACTGAGACCATAATGCTACCTAAAGATGTAATTTCCATACATGTGCCCCAAAAGGGACCCTTCGGACTTATTGAGACCATAGTACCAGCTATGTATTTAATGCCATACATGGGCTTTTCAGGTCCATAGCCCACCACACTACGAGCTATAAATTTGATGACCATAAATTGCCATATAAGTTGTTCCCTTACGTTTCAGGTATTATAATGCTTTAAAGAGTCTTAGAAACTTAATGAGGGGGAGGTAGAGTCCTTAGCTGCTTCACCAAAGATATTGATGAGTAGCTGATCGACCCATGAATAATCATCATTGTTGGCCTGGAAATAAAATAAAAAAATGTATTCCCTTTGATGCCTTTTATCATTTTAAGCCTTGAAAAGAATATTAATTCAAGGACGCCCAAAGCCTTCAGAACTAATGGGCCAGGGCCCCGTTATTATGCTGAAAAGGAATATTAGTCTAGGAATCCTCAACTCTTTTCAGAACTAATGGAGCAGGGCTCCGTTATTATGCTTAAAAGAAGCGTTAATGTAAGGACGTACAAATCCCCCCTCTTAAAAAATTGTCAACACTAAAATGCAGTATTTTTAGTTATTAACTTTAAAGAAATTTCTTATTTTTTTAGCTATTTCCCTGGTGTGTCCCCTCATAATGAGAGTCCCTGATATTTTCCTTCATTATTAATCTTGGGCGACGCTCCTCAAATCCCCTTCTTAGAGGCAATAGTAAAATGCTAAGTTTACAACACTAGAATGCAGAATCTTAAAAACACCTTATTTTCAAAACAATACTTATTGCTAAGAGAATGGTGAAAAGGTTCCTATAGTAAAGTAAAAGGAATAAACAGTAAGTTTTTTAGTGGGGATAAATAAGCGTTGTGAAAGAATATCAACAAGTTTACTTACATTAAAACCAGCATCTTTCATGGCATTCTCCTTATGCTGGAGGGCTGAAAGGGGCGTATTCTCGTCTTGCATGGGAGCGCAGGTTTTGAAGGCCCGGCATTTTTGCCATATATAATGACCGTTGGTCTTGAAGTGAACGTAGTAGGGGCCACATCTTCGCTTACCCTTGCCTTCTTTGTGGATTGGGGGCATTGTTAGAATGTTCCTTGAAATGGTCAGAATGTTCCTTGAAAAGAAATTAAGTTTCAGTTTTCCATGAAGTGAAAAATACATCTTATGGAAATTAGTTTTTATGAAAAGAAACGTACACGGTTAAAACACATCTTAATTTTTCATAGAAATATATGAGCATTTAAGAAGCGTAGAATTTATTTTTCAGAAAAAAGTCACCCCATTGTATCCCTACCGACCTTAACGGGACCAACAATGCGCCAATTCGAAAATTCGATGTGTAACCCTTTGTTCTAAGTGGAATTTAAACTTTTTAACCTTAGTAAGGGAACAGAAAAATTTGAATTAACGAATATCTTAGATCATAAATATTTTTATTCTCT
Organism: Artemia franciscana; assembly: GCF_032884065.1. Classification (NCBI taxonomy): domain Eukaryota; kingdom Metazoa; phylum Arthropoda; class Branchiopoda; order Anostraca; family Artemiidae; genus Artemia; species Artemia franciscana. The sequence goes on from NC_088875.1 coordinate 28,131,504, forward strand.
AAATAGAATTCTGCGTATATCTATTCTGCGTATATTTTATTCTGCGTATATGTCCATTTGCGCTCATGCATAGGTGCTTCTGCATATCATTAAAATTCTTGTAATAGTTTTTTGTTCAAATGAAGTGAATCTAATTTCAACAGTTCCCAACTTAAGGTTAAGACGAATATCAGTTTGTTTTCTTGTCCTGTGAGGGTGAACTTTTTCAAAGAAAGGTAAAGAATTCAATCTACAAAAGTATTTTTTATTCCTCATTTAAAATTTTTCCTTTTATTCCTCATAAAATGTTTTATACGACGTTGATATTTAAGCATGTCCCACCTTCTTTATCATTGTCAAATCTATATCCGCTACCAAGCTTAAATTGTCGTGCAACTTGTTTTTCTAAGAAAAAGCTTCAAAATTTGCCATTATTCGACTTGGCAGAGGTCCTTGTCGAAATATTTGCTTGTTTTTCATATTTTGCTACACGCTGATTAAATCCTGGTTTTTCACCCATTTGTTTTTTCTCTTTTCATTTATTATTTCCTTTCTTTGTTTTCATACGTCATGCATAGCCAGTATGGTCTCAGAACGTATTCAGTACAAAATTGGAGTTCAAACCCTTAAGGATTTACCCTAGCGTATATGTTTATACCCCCCCCCCCCTTTTTGCAGGCTGCTTGAGTAAGGTTTTAATAAACCTTCGGGAAAATAAGCTTATTCTGTCAGCAATAAATCTTTTATGAGGGGAGGAAGGGTTTGCTGTTAATTCAATATAGAGAAATATAGTAGGTTAAATTGGTGGAGAGTATAGAAAGAGGGGGTCACCAGCATAATAGCAGCTGTCGGATAGAAGATAAGCCATTTAGACCATTGACGATTTAACACACCTTATTTCTCTTTTACCAATCTGCTTGAAAGCGGTTTTAAGGAATTTTAGCGAGGACATAAGATTATTCTATCAGCTATAAAACTTTTTGTGGGGGGCTGGGTTTTAGCTGTTAATTCAATATAAAGAGTTATAGTAGGTTAAATTAATGAAGGGTATAGAAAGAGGGGATCACCAACATAATAGTAGCTCTCCGATAGAAAATAAGCTATTTAGACCATTAACAGTTTAACACACCTTATGCCTTTTTTACAAATCTACTTGAAAGCGGTTTTAGTGATATTTAGTGAGAAAATAAGATTATTTTATCAGTAATAAAACTTTTTTTTATGAAGGGATGGGTTTTAGATGTATATCTAATATAGAACATTATAGTAGCCCTAACTCGGGGGAGGCTATGGAAAAAGGGACTCACCAGCATGTAAGCAGAAATCCAATTTTTCTTCAAATCTCTAGGGACATCCATTTAAGAAATTCTTGAGTTGTGTCACTTTCAGAATCTAATAGAAGACTGAGAGGAATTCCGTTCTAATAGGTGTTTTGATATCCCCCAAGAGACAATAGAAAATTATGCAGTTTCTCGTTTTAGAATAGTGGATGACTTATCTGTTTTCCAAAAACTAACGGGGATTCTTTGTCCCCTAAAGTTAATAGAGTCTCTAGCTGTTCTGTTCATAGAAAATGGCATTAAATTTGATTGCATGAAAAGGTGGATATATTTGGATGATGTAAGGACTATATCAGTGCTTGGGTGGGAGGTTCACCCTTGATGGTTTTTAAAAGGAAATCTAGATTTGGTAAGGGTATGAGAGCCTTGAAGATTTTTTAAAGGAAATCCTGCATTAAAGAAGCCCTGGTTCTGGTAGTTTTTTTTTTTAAGAATCAGAGAAACTATGAAATAAAAATCTTAGAATTCCTGAGGTAAACAAGGCCCCTGGAAGTTTTTAAAATAAAATCCTGGGTTCCAAAAGGCCCATGAAGGTTTTTCCTTACACCCTAGGTTTTTTAAGCATAACAGCCAAGGAAATTCTATTTGGTAGCGGTTGCGTAGGTGTTTTAAAAAAGAAACTATTAGGTAAAGCCCAAGGAAATCAATAAAGAAATCTCATTAAAACCTGTGGAGCAAATTCAATAAAGCTATGCAGGTGAAGTTATTTTATTTTTTATAAAAAAATTCCTGAAATATTCTGTTGCATCAGGAAGGAAAACTTTACTGACTATGCGTACAAATTTGTATTTATAAGATGTCTTAAAAATTTAAAGAGTCTTGATTTAAATACAAATTGACAAATGAAAAAATAAAATAAAAATGAAACAATATCTGGGGGTTTTATTAACTTCGTTTTAGTTTAATTTTTCACAAAAAAGAGTTAACCTAAACTTTCAAGTAGAGTATACTAAAGGTTGAACTTTGCAGTTAATTGAAAGGATAAAAAAAAATATTTTTGTTACCTTTGTTATATCTCTGGCATCCAGCTTGTTGTGGCCATGTACACAACTGCAAGATATCACTAAATGCTGTTCCTTTACCACACTCTATGGTAAATGGCCTTCCGTGGACGCACTGAACAAATGTATCACATCTGGTAGGATGTGAATATAACTTTGTGCCATCTTTCCTTAGACAGAAATCGTGAAAAGTGACGCTTTTGGTTTTCTCTAATTCTGAAACTGCAAATAAAATAAGTTTTGTATCACAGTTTTCTTAAATATTGACCGTAAGTGTAGTTTACTACGAAGTAACATTTGCGAGCAGGCCACTTGGCAAGGGTAAATGCCTGTTCTGGTCAATTTTGTAAGTTTATTTTTTTACCTTGCTCTTTGTAATGCTAGCAAATGTGATTCTACCCCAAAATGTCTACGCCGATTCCCGAAAATAGTAGCGTTGAAATTTATAGAGTACCTCAAAGCTCTGGTATATTCTAAGTTTGTAACCCCTTATATTATATTAGAGTTATATTAGACGTAATTTCCAGCAATATTTTTTCTGGAATGGGTGTAGAAGTTTTTAAAAAAAAACTATTTTCTGGAAGAAAAGTTTAAGATGCACCCAAATATTTCTGTGCCTTAATTTTTTTTTGAAATTTTTCAGTCTTCAGTAGGAAAAGGATAAATTTTTGCAAATTGGGGATAAATACCCAATCCGGATCACTTCACTCCCACTCCCATCGATATCGATGGTCCTTCGCGTTACAAGTTAAAAGAAAATAAAACGCAGCTTCAATTAGTACAAGACTTCACCTTCGCGGAACTACCCAAAAGTTACTCCTAAAATATTAATATTTTAACACCTTCTCTATTCTTAAATGAGGTGGCGAACGTACCTGAAATGTAACAAAAATTTTTAGCTGAACGAAACCATGTCTTCACTTACTTTTTAACAACGTTTTGGATTCAATCCTGTCATATTTGCTCTCAAAAATGCAGGAGTAGACTCCCGAATCGAATGATTCCAGCTTATTGCCATTAGTTCTATTAACTCCTTTGAATAAAAGAGTGCTTGTATAAATTACTGTTTCATCACCTATATTGTATTCGTCAGTGTTCAACTTATAAATTTCACTATGCTGAGGGATTAAGACTTCATCTTTCAACCAATTTATAGCTGTTTTTGTGTTACCTGCTGCTGCACAGCCCATAGAAAACTCTGTTTCTGACACCTTTCGTTCAATAGTATTTGCAAGAGATTGAATAAGTTGTAAGGGTTGTATTACTCGAACTTTAATAAAACTTGGAGCACCTGACCCAATTTCATTTTCAGCTCGGCATGAATAGGTTCCCGAATCAACAAGCTGCAGAGATTTAAACTGCATTTCATTTGACTCCAGTATCACTTCATTGTTACCAATTTTCTTCCATTTAAATACAGGTAAGGGATATCCAGTAGGATTAGAAGAACAAATAAGTTTTAGATTACTTCCAATCAAATCTACTACGCTTTCTGGAGCTATTATAGCAGTCCCGGGGCGATATTTTACAACTATTTGGGTTGATGTGGAAACAAATAGCTCTTGACCGTTTAAAACTGTGTAGCTATGACATGTGTAATTGCCTTTGTCTGATACTTTTATGTTTGAAAGTTTCAATCGTGTCCCCTCTTCAAGAAATTCTGGATCGTTAACTTTTGTCCAGTGAGTAATAGTTCTAGTAGAAGATAAAACTGTGCATATAATGTCGATACTATCACCTTCCTTCACCTCGTGTAATTCATTCAGAAAAATATATGGTTCGTAGGGTAGATTGATTAGCGAGGCTTTTCGAGGATCGATGCCACTTGAAATTTCTGTCGGGCTCCTGTGTGCTCCCCTGGAGGGATTGTAACCTTAAATAAAAAAGGATTTTATTCCTTAAATACAGTAAGAAAAGTAAAATATAACATTATCTACATATTTAGCTTTGTAGCGTAAATTTTCAAAAAACTAAAATGCAGAACATTGGTTTGGAAAAAAAAAATCATACTGCTATTGAAAGTGAAGTGAAATACTCGAAATATTCTAATTTCTGGTTTGCAAGAGTTGCAATGCAAATCGACACACACAAAACAGACCTCGGAAACTTCAACATTCACAACAAACCACAACCAGTTGTCTTTGGGAGCTCGATAAAGAAAACTAAAAATGTTGAATTCAACATAGGAATTTATTAACTGCATCCAAAAACATTAGTTTTCCTATGCTAATCAATTACTGCAGCAGAAAAACAAAATGTTCTGGGTAATATTAGAAAAATAGGATTTTCCTCTGACATACTAACTCTAAATGCGCGGTATCAAGCGGTCTCTTTCCCATTAAATTATGCATTTCGATATGTAAGATTCTTGTTATATATTCTTTCCCATAGCTCTTGGTGTATCCTATCCTCACATCCAAAGATATTAAGCTGAGTATATTTGGCTATAGCTCAGCCTAATATGATTGGTTGAATTTTATATGCATAGAAAACAATCTTCTTAGGAAGCAGCTGACCATTATTAATTATTAGACAGCCGAAAAGACACCTTTAGTTTATACATTTCAATTTTATTTATCTCCTTAAGTAAGTGCTTTTGAAGATACAATGGCCAGTTTTATCACATACTTCACCTTTATCCAGTCTTTGCTGTATCCAGTCGTAAAAGACAGTAACTTTTACATTCCACGCTGCTGTCCTACCACAGAGTCCTAGTCCATGGGAAACGATGCCAACCACAATGTTTCCGTGCACAAGAGGACCTCCACTATCTCCGTTGCATGAATCCTTTCCCTTTTCTCTTGTGCAGAACATTGTTATTGTATACTTTGACTTTGCATCTGGAGCCCTTAGTGTTCTAAGGCAATACTTTTCTCCCCGTATTGGTAGACTTACTCGGCGAAGTTTATTTGAATTAGATCCTCGTATTTTCGTACGACCCCATCCGACAACGGTTATCATAATATCCTTGGCATACTCCCTGTAAAGAAATGATCACGTTAAGTCAAATGCTTCTAAAAACTTGTTGTCTTTCCATGATTATAAAAAACAAGATTTTTCAACTGAAGATAAGGAACAACATTTAAACTTGAAACGAACCGAAATTTTTGGATGTATGAGAAGGTTGCCCGCTCCTCAGCACCTCGCTCTTCACACTAGTACAGTTTGATAGATAACCCTTTTAAATAGCCCTGGTCTGCTTTAAGATCTAGGTATTAAAATATTGATAACGAGACAACATAGTAACTCTTCTTATGTGTGCTCAAGCCTTGTTGCTTTTAGGGGCCTTTCTATCTCTTTTAGATCTGTTGTTCACAATTTTTCGGATGCTATGACTATTTTTAATGCAATGCTTTTCTTGTAGTGGGTAAGGGGTATGCAATAGGCTATTGGAAAAGGTAGTCAATAAGGTTAGCCGACTTATCCATCAAAACAATTAACAATGGACATGCATTAGAATTCAGTCTGGGAGGGTAGAAAAAATTTATTTTTAATGAAATAACGAACATCACAAGAGCGTTAGTTCTTAACATGAGAGTAAAAAACAATTTTACTCTTCTAAGACAGAAAAGTATCAATAAAACATAACTAAAGTCTATATATACAGGTAAACTCTTAAGTTCCCAAACTCAAAATAATAACAAAGACTTACCAATTTCTTGGAAGAGTTGCCGGTTGTACATTCTCAGACCAAACGAATGATCCATTGAGCCAAATCATCCCAATATCATTTAACATCAAACTTTTTGTGTACATGTAGTCAGGATGCTGCTCTGCCAAAAATATTGAGAGGACTTGACCAGGCTCTGTGTCTTTTAAATAAGTTTTCCCGGCAACAACCACCCAATTTTTACTGGTTGTCAATATATCAGTTATGCAATGAGCAGCGGTTAAAATAACACTTCTGTCAATAATTATTCCTGCACATTGGTGTTTCTTTCGAAACTGGATTGACACTATAAAAGGATACCTTGTAATCTCTGTCTCGTCACCACCAACGATGAACGGATTTATTATGTGTTCAATCTCCCCACTTTCTTCAGTTTCTGACTCATCATCATAAGCCTCATCAGAAACTGATAGACCGTCATCTGTAGATTCTAGTTTTTTTGTATACAGTCGGCTCAAATAAGTTCTTGCCTTACCAAATTCAGTATGATTTCTGGGTCCTTCAATGTATCCGAAACAACCTGTAATAATAATCGGAAACTTTAGTATTTCTCTTTTTTTGCGGGGTTTTAAACAAAAGTTGCAAAAATTTGAACATTACAGAAACAAGAATAATTTCTTGTTTTAACTAATTTAAAATTCAATTCAATGAGTAGTGCTTCATAAGAAAAGTATAGAGCCATATTAAAAAGTAAAACAGGCCAAAGTCAGCCAATAGTTAGTAAAATGTACATAATTATTTACACCAGTTCTATACCCATTTTATAGAAAGTGAGTATCTCCTTGCTAGCCAAGGTCATTTGCTAAGGCACTTTGAAAATCTTAAAGTAGTGATTTCTCTGGTCTTGAGTGATTGTTAATAAATTTCTGTGCAATCGACTGATACATCCGGATATACTTACGTGATGGCCATAACCTAGTTAATTGAAGAATCGGTTTCTCTGGCGTTTAGAATTGAGATATAAGGTCCTTACAAATCATTGTGATACCATTAGTTGCTTGACAAGGAAAAAATCATGTCAAACAAACGGACAAACAATATGAATGATGATGCACCAATGGAATCAGTTAGTAATATTAGAATTTTTTGTCCTATATCTTGTGGAGGGGGTAGGTTTTTTCTCAGATTCGTTCTATGATCATGTTTATAGCTCTAATCCATCTACTTATCATTAGGTAGAGTATACGCTATCATACTACAGTTGATTATTATCAGATAGATACAGACCACCATTTCATTAAAAAACAAAAAAGAAGTATTCTCTAGATAAGTCGATGACTTCGACCTTCTTTAATTTTACATCTTTTGGTTTTATGATTAGAACTTCATCGTCATCATCTTCCTTGTTTGTCAAGTCAATTATCTTTATTCATTTCATTTAACTTAATAATTCCTCTTCTGTTTTACATTTCACTCCTATGAGTCCCATATGCTTTGTGCGTCATGTTCCTATAATTAATACAAAAATTCCACAAAATAAGTTTTTGAGGGTAAAGTAAAGAACTCCATTCAGCTAAAAATGAGAAAAACAGAATAAAATAATCTACCAAGCATAAAATTTTGTTCAGAGTCAGTTGGAGGTCGGCACAGAATTTGTCTTTCAAATGGTTTAGGGCGTCACAAACAGGGGCATATACAGATAATATTGTCAGGTTATTGCTTTTGACCTTTTTCAATTTTCGTTCGTCCATTCAGTCTTGTCTCTGAAACACAGAGTATGTCTAGGTTATATAAATAAAATTCTTCAGCTACGAAGGCTTGCGTTAGTGAACATTTGATGGAACAGAGGTTCCAGAAGCCAATTTTCAGGCCTTGTTTCCTTGATAAGATGGTAGTAGCTAGCTCACTTTTTGATGAGGTCTCCAGCCTCAACGCATCGCTTAAAGCCAGGAATGCCGTAGCCAAACTCGCTCTCATATTAGACATATTCGACATGGTTCCGGATGTTTTTTTTAGTGTCATTAGCCGCAGGGGCCCCAGTCCTAAGGGATACTCAGAGCTTGTTGGCCGTCACTCACAGATATACCCTTACTAATACAGTTTACAGAAGGCTCATGGATGCTACATAGACTTTATTTTTACTCTTTTTTGATTGATGCAATTTTTTTACTCACGATTAGTAGATTGGTAAATTCCTTTTTGTTCCGTTCAGTAAATCTTGCATAGAACGCTTTACCTCCCTGATTGAAAATTATTGTTATAGAAATTATCTTCCACCATGGGTGAGACAGCCAATGCTAGTGGATATATTGATATTTTGATATATTACCAAAATGAACTCTCTAGACTGCAAAATGTCCGTTAAAATTGCATTCAATATAAAAGAAGTGATGGCGTGGCTTTATGATAAGACAGAAACTAAATACCGTCATTACACCCTGTCTGCATTAGAATTGTGGCTTTAGCACTGTCAATGATTTTTTTTCGAAGAAAAGAAATCGACTTGATATTACTAAACAAGAAACTCTTGGCACCTACTTCAACAAAGTATACCCAACTCAAATTTGGAGGCTTATGCTATTACAGAAATATATCAGAACTGAATTAATTTACTCCAAAACTCTGGCCTGTACTAAGAAAATGTACCGTCTGGAATATAATTAGAGTAACTTAGTATTGATTTTCAAAAGATTTAGAAAAATTCTTCCCAAAGGCTTAAAGAAAGGGGAAATTATGAAAAGTACAAAAAGGACACTTATCTGATACACCAAAGGTGTTTGCGCCCCAATATCGATTAGATAATGGAGTTAATAAAAATAACAAAGAAAGAAAATGAAAATAAAAAAAGGAGCGAACAAAGTGAACAACCAAAAGAGAGAACAAAATAAACGGGAAACTCTACAGACTACGAAAAGGCGAGCAAAGAGATAAAAACGACAGTATATAAGCCTCCTCGAGGGGAGGGAGGGAACTGGCTACCTGGCTACAAATTTGTACTAAAATTTCGCGTGCAAACACAATGCCGAGTTTTAGATAGCGTGACTTAAAATTTAGTTAGCTTTGGCTTCCCAATTTTGGTTGGATAGTTTGGACACTACTTGCAGGTCCTGCTCAATGTAGAGATTGCTTGCAGTCGGATATGTTTCATTAGAAAGCGGATAACTTTATGAGTAGTGTTCCTTTTTTTAATGAGGGGGATAAAGATGCTTAAAATTCCGTTTTTGTAGGGGAAGGGTCAAATTATTTTTGTTCAGACTTACCAAAGCAGAATGCGCTAGGTTTTTTTCTCTTTTGTGCCAGTAGTATTTAAACATAAGTTGCAGCAATTAAATATTAACACGCTGTTAATAGCACTTTAAAATATTTTCTTTAGTAACTTAGAAGATAATTTAACAATAGGGCTGCTGATAAGAGGACACAGAGGGAATGTCCTGCACGTCTACTTACATAGGAAAACAATGAAGTTTTTATCCAGAAAAGACTATGCTTTCTAATAAAGAAGAGTCATCAAAAAAAAAAAAATTCTTAAACTTAATCATGATCGTATTTAGTACTTATCAAACTTAAAATTCAGCATAAATACCTTGTAGTAAAACTATTGAAGCACAGAGCGCAATCAAAATACTGGCTACCTTCATTACTTCTTTTGAGGGTGAGTTTTCCAAGGTCAGTCACAGAGTGTAATGGGAGAGTTTTCTCATCGCTGAAAAATAACAAAATCATAAAAATCAACCTCTTTACAAATACTCCATATTACTAGACACAAAATAAAACATCTTAATTTATTTCACTTGTGCCATTATTTCTATCTTCTATTTTGTTGGTGACCTGAAAAGCAGCAGCAGCCTATTTAGGTATCTTCCTATCATCATTGTTTTTTAAAATTTTCTTCTATACTTTTTTGGGTCCTTCCTTTAAGTAACTTTAAATTACAAATCATAATGAAAGCAATCAGTAGGAAAGAACCGCTCCCGGCTTGTTAGTATTGCCAAAAGTCACTATGGATGAAAGATAGGTCAATTGGAGGGTAAGTGACTCTAAAAAAAAAGTATAAATCGATCAGGATATTACAAAAACAGCCAGATATCATATGTTCCAAAATTTTTATGGCACTTGGTATTAACCAAGTGACACATATCAATCGCAAATTCTGTCGGTCTGTCTGTCTGTCGGTCCCGGTTTTGCTACTTTAGGCACTTCCAGGTAAGCTAGGACGATGAAATTTGGCAGGCGTATCAGAGACCAGACAAGATTAAATTAGAAATAGTTGTTTTCCCGATTTGACCATCTGGGGGGGGGGGATTGGGGGGCCGGTTGATTCGGAAAAATAGAAAAAATGAAGTAATTTTAACTTACGAACGGTTGATCAGATCTTAATGAAATTTGATGTTTGGAAGGATATCGTGTCTCAAAGCTCTTATTTTAAATCCCAATCTGATCTGGTGACATTGGGGGGGAGGGGAGTTGGGGGGGAACCTAAAATCTTGGGAAACACTTGGAATGGAGGGATCGGAATGAAACTTGGTGGGAAAAATAAGCACAAGTCATAGATACATGATTGAAATAACCGGGACGAATCCGCTCTCTTTGGGGTAGTTGGGGGGGGGGGGTTAATTCTGAAAAATTAGAAAAAAGAGGTTTTTTTAATTTACGAGTAGGTAATCGGATCTCAATGAAATTTGATATTTAGAAGGATATCGTGTCTCAAAGCTCTTATTTTAAATACTGACCGCATCTGGTGACATTGGGGGGAGTTTTTTGGGGGGGGGAAACCTAAAATCATGGAAAACGCTTATGAGTGGAGAGATCGGGGTGAAACTTGGTGAGAAAAATAAGCAGAAGTCTTAGATACGTGATTAACATAACTGGAACGGATCCGCTCTATTGGGGGGGGGGGTTAGTTCTGAAAAATTAGAAAAACTGACGTATTTATAACTTACGAAGGAGTGATCGGATCTTCATGAAACTTCATATTTAGAAGGACCTTGTAACTCAGATCTCTTATTTTAAATATCAACCGGGCCCAGCGTCATGGGGGGGGGGCAGTTGGGCGGGGGGGGGGACCGAAAATCTTAGAAAATACTTAAAGCGGAGAGATCAGGATAAAACTGGATGGGAAGAATAAAAACAAGTCTAAGATACGCGACTGACATAATCGGACCGGATCCACTCTCTTTAGTGGAGTTGGGGGGGGGGGGGTAATTCGGAAAAATGAGGTATTTGTAACTTACTATCGGGTGACCAGATCTTAATGAAATTTGATATTTAGAAGGATCTTGTGCTTTAAATCTCGTATTTTGAATTCCAACCAGATCCTGTGAGATTGGGGAGAGTTGGAGGGGCAATCCGGAATTCTTGGAGAATGTAAAAATTGGGGTATTTTTATCTTACGAATAGGTGATCAGACCTTAATGAAACTTGATATATAGAAGGATATTATGTCTCAGATGATCCATTTTCGACTCGAATTGGATCTGGGGACATAGGGGGTTGGAGGAGGGAAACAGAAATCTTGGAAAACGCTTAGAGTGGAGAGCTCGGGATGAAACCTGATGGGAAGAATAAGCACAAGTTCTAGATACGTGATTGACATAATTGGAACGGATCTGTTCTCTTTGGAGGAGCTGGGGTAGGGGGTGTTAATTTGGAAAATATAGAAAAATTGAGGTAGTTTTAACTTAAGAACAGGTAACCGGATCTTAATGAAATTTGATATTTAGAAGGAATTCATTTCTCAGAGCTATTATTTCAAATCCCGACCAGATATATTGACATTGGGGGGAGTTGGAGGGGGAAATCAGAAATCTTGGAAAACGCTTAGAGTGGATGAATCAGGATAAAACTTGGTGGATAGAATAAGCAAATGTCGTAGATACGCAATCGTAGATACATTGACGTAACCGTACTGGATTCGTTCTCTTTGGGGGAGTTGAGGGGGGGAGGAGTTTTCAGTGCTTTGGCGAGTTTGGTGCTTTTGGACGTGCTAGGACGATGAAAATTGGTAGGCGGGTCAGGGAGCTGCACAAATTGACTTGACAAAGTCGTTTTCCCAGATTCGACCATCTGGAGGGCTAAAGGGAGAGGAACAATTAGAAAAAATGAGGTATTTATAACTTACGAGTGGGTGACCGGATCTTAATGAATTTTGATATTTAGAAGGACATCGTGACTCAGAGCTCTTATTTTAAAATCCCGACCGGCATTAAGCCTTTGATTTTCCTTTTAAATCAATCTATTGATTCTTAGAATTTTCTTAGAGCTCATATCATAAGAGCTCTTGGCTCTTAGCTCTTCTTGCCTCTTCACAAGTGCCATATGAGCTCTTAGCTCTTGTTAGTGGTACGAGCATATAGATAAGAATTCTGTGACCAACTAAGCCAAATGTGTTTTGTACTTTAAACAAGACAAGGTTTTGTCAAAGATTTGGCTTCCTGGGGCTAATTAAGATGGCATTAAGTGCACAAGGTAACAGATGAAAAATGAACGACTCGGGACAACTTTTTTTGTGCTTATGCTAGGAACTACAAAAAAAATTCCTTTTTCAGGTGAAAGCAAAGAGCGACAGTAAAACCTACAAAGAACATAAATTATCCCATATATTAAGGGGGCTACACCTACTTCAAACCCTGGATTGCGGCTGAAGTTTTATAGTGCTTTAAAAATACTTTTTATTCCAATTTCACAGCTTTTGAGTTTGAAAAGTCGCTCTCAGAGAATTGGGATAATGAGTCAAGCTTTAGTATAAAGATTAGAAGCTGACGGAATATTTTTGTTGGTTTTGTGTTTTCATGGTGCTTTTTACTATCATTCGAAAAAATCTAATTTATGTCTTCAAATATCATATCAAAGGTCACTGTAAACATGTTTAGGGCTACCACCCCCCCTCCCCCGATTCAAACCCGACTCTGGACTCTATAAATAAAACTTAAATATGAATTCCAGAATTAATTGTGTATATAGTTGTGCTTCATTATCGTTAAAAATTACCTTTAAATTTTTATTCTCAGGACTATTGGACAAAAATTTCTTGTTGCTGTTCAAATGAAGTATCATTTAAACCATTGTCAGTTAAATCATGTCAATTTTTTTGTATTCTGTTTAAGTAAATGGACCTTAAATGGACCTTTGTAAAATTACAGCTTTGTTTTCTTATTGTTTTGGTTACTGTTGGCCAAATCTCTGCGTTTTTTGCGGCTGGATTTGGTTTTTGGTTTGAGATGTACATCACAGTCTTTTTTGGTGAACGATGGCCAGCGGTTTCAAAGTCACAAATATTCAGGGACCCTCCAATTCTATTAAAATTCATACATTAAGACGTTTATTGACACATTTGTCAGTAAACAATCTGAGGTAAAAACGAAGGATGAAAAAGAATTCTTTAGACTCTTTTTATATTCAGCGTTTGGTAAAATCTGATGAGAGTGTACGCCTTAGTAGTCGTTGTGACGATTAAATTGACCCAAAAGAACGTGCCCGAGTCATTGCAGATCTAAATTCCACATCGTTTACGATCACAGACTCAAATATGGTCCTTTTACATAGGAAGAAAAGAAGCGTAGTATTAAAAAAAAATATTACCACTTGCAGTGCTATATTAGACATTTAAAAGAAACTCATTTTGGAATTTAATTACAATGTGTGGGAACTCCAAGGGCCGGGAGAGGGACAAGTTGAAAATTCATAGAAAGATTCGGAAAATGGTACTACGCCAACTTTTAACTAAACCAACTTGGACGAATCCATTTACCCAAAACTAGTGAAGCGCGAGGCCTCTATTAAATCCAAAACAAGTTGTTATTCCAATTTTTAAATCCAAAGCGGGGAGCGACTTGAAATTCCACAGCGTGCTTGCAGGTCCGAAGGTTTACTGTGTGCAAACGTACTATGAAGAAGACAAAATAGTCGCCAAAGGCGTGTCTTCACGCTTTGTAAAGGAAAATTTCAATATGAGTGTTTATAGGAACTGTGTAGAATATAAATTAGTTTCAAGAGTGAAGGCCATTGAGATTCGCTCTTTAGAATTTTAAAACTATACAATTCGAGCTGAAAAAATGCTTGTTCGGCCATATCGGATAAATACAACAGATTGAGGTTAGGTTCGGTTAGTTATATTTTGATATCGAGATAAGTAATATGCATCAATTTAAACTTCATTTAGATAATTTCTTAGTGGACCTTCAATTTCTGGCAAAACAACACTTTTAACGAAAAAATTCAAAATCGTGCTAAATGTTTTTAGAAAACCAAAAAAATATCTATTATTGCTATAGTTTGTTGCAAGGGTCCTATGATAAAATAAAGACTATTGCTAAAAAAAAACTCATACGGGGACCTGACGTGTTTAATATTATTAAGCCAAACTCGTGGGTGAAAGCTGATGATTTAGCTGAATCCAGTGAAGAATGCTCTCAGGAGATGTTACAGTTATTCACGGTCCGGTTTCATCATGAAGAAATTTCCATAACCGTTGTCCTCCACAATCTCTTTCATCAGAGTAAGTGTATGAGTATACTTACTTTGAATTGTACTTATTATATCGTTTAAAGCGTTTTTCGTGATTTATGTTCCCTAACAACTTTAAACAAGCAAATGTATCCCGATGGACCGAAATTTTTACTCTCGCTATAAAACAAAACTATAAATAAACCCCTGTGGTCAAATTCTATTGGATCTCGATAAAAACACGCTTGAGGATTTACGTGTAGTCAGAAATATTTTTTGACAGTGAAATGACCATACATCTACCCGTGAATAGTAAAATAGGTCAGTCACCACCAAAACACTGAGGAAACTACATGAAAACATTCATTTATTCTCCGTATTAGCTAATTCAAAATCACGGCATAGGAAAGCTTTACTCAAACATGGTATTAACAATGAGTTCATTAATATCCTATCTGAGCTTTGTTTAAATTTAACTGAAGGCAAGATTTGACTGCCAAATGTAGTTAGATAACAGACAAAGCAACATCATGCACTTGTACGTACCCTAGCTTTAAAAAGAAAGGAAAAGATTTCAGAAGACAACGACATGTTTAAGCAGGTGGTAAATGATTTTCATTGATACTGCGAATAATCACGGAACTTGTAAAAAATATTCACAAGATGGCAAAACCTTACAAATTGTCACCAATTGGACTCAAGGGATCACCAAAAGAGCACTTTGAAAATAATCTTGACGCATTTATTAACAATAAGAAAATTGCCGACTAAGAAAAATTAGTTTTTCTTCAAAATGCACTTCGACCTGACCAAAAGATATATCTTTTTCGGATACAACATTAAGAGGGGATGGTGATGTAAAAACTATTAAACGAAAGCGCCTTTCCACCACATTCAACATGCAAAAGGGTAGCGGACGCTTCACACCGCGTTTAGGTTCAAAAAGTTTTAAGTTTCGAAACGAGTTTATGAGAATGTTGGCGAAGCTGGAAGTCAATTTTCTTCCACCACAATTGCCAGAATCGTTGAGTTTGAAAAGAAGTGGCGACAGAGTATATACAGAATGTACAAAGATACACTCTACATCGAAATCAAAGAGTTCGGGGTTATCATCATCGAAAAATTATTGCCTTTTCCCCTTGCATATATATCAAGCAGTTACTTTGAATCTAGACGAGATTGAAAGACGTCAAAATAACCCATAGAATTATATCTTACTTGCAATCAGTGTTTTTAGTCACTTTGATTGCCGTTCCATTGCGTTAAAAGAGAGGTAATGAAGTTGCTAAAGCTCTTGAATCTATAAGAAATTCAAACGAATCACGACAGTGAATTTTTTATTCCACATGTAGAAAAGGTTTTATTGAAAAATACTATAACACTTTATCATAGTTATAGTCAAATAAAGGCAACATT